>NW_027497839.1:0-147630 GCF_021521415.1 Bidens hawaiensis
GGTTCTGACCTGGGGATTAGATGTGTAGAAACGAGCGTACAGTTATCAAGAGTAATTAATTTCAGTTCTTTGGATCTTCCAGAATCTGATTATCTATTAACAGGCGGCAATGCTGCATCTATCTCAGGGGAGATTTGCATCTGCTTGAGCCGTAATTTTGTTTTTAAATTGATACTAACTGCCATCCCCTATTAAAGGGGGTATTTTTCTTGCAATTTTATCTTAACTGGATGCACCCTAAATAATTGGAAATTCCAATCAAATATTCGTAGTTCAATTTTGAGAAAATAAAAAGGGTTTGCTTTTTTATTAGTTCTTATTTTTATTTTTGATTGTTTGTGCTTTTCATTAATTCTAATTTTATTTCTCTTAATATTTATTTTTGGTATTAAGTAGATGACGTTAAATGATAATATTTTTATACTTTTAAATACTAGAAAGTTAGGCTATTTGAATAATGCTTTATACATTACAACCTGATGCTAATATGTTGTATGATGTGAATGCGAAAATGCAAATTTGTTCTAAACATTTATACATTATAATATTCTGTTGAATACTTGAATATTAGGCCATTAGCATAATACTAAATTGCTGATAAGTATATGCATTCTGTTAGGCATGTTTTGGTGTTTCTTTTATCGCTAAACACGAAATAGCGGTCGCTATTTACCGCTATTCGCTATGTAGCATATAGGTGGCTTGTCGCTACTTATCGCTATTCGCTATTGACAACTATGGTTAGTGTCATTTTTGTTATTCTCCAGGCCTCCAGCATGATGATTTTAACTGTTTCGGAATTTTGTCAGTTGTTAGGAATTGTTTTCGGCTTTTCGTGTTTTAAATTGCAGTAATTTATACTTTGTGGAAGCAAAGTAAAGTTGGCTGATCTTTGGATTTTCATTATATTATCTTCACTGTAAGAACACTTTATCTACCTAACAGAAGCCGAAGACAGCAAATCATATGATATCAGGGACCAAATGATAATGGCTGACACAGTAGTTGAGAAAGGCAAAGGAATATTCCTTCTTCCAGAAGGTACTTTAACTACTTATTGCTACTTATCATTTTATTTCACGTATTCTTTATTCATACCATTTTCGTTAATTTCTATTTATGGAAGCTAAGTATCACTGGCTTTTTTCTTGCTTGGATATTACAGTCTTAGCTTTATTGTTTGAACACTTTACCTACCCAACAGAAACTGAAGACGATTCATCATGGTTGTCTCCGTTTGTAGCACCGGAATCAGATACTGAAAGTGACTCTTCTCCCCCTTTAACAGAAGTGGATCTTCTTTTCCTTTCTGCAGAAGGTACTTCTTAAACTGTAATAAATACTTGTACTGGTTATTTGTTTTAATAATTACAGATGTGAAAAAATATTAAGATATACAAAAACATCTACAATTGCTAAGTTTTAACTAACATCAACAAAAATTACCATTTTCGCATGTTACATGCATTTTTACGTAGGCTGTTACATTGTTACATATGTAACATGCTGAAACGAGGAATTTTGTTAATTTTCTTTAACAATAATTATGTCGGAGCTTTTAACATGTTTTTGACGAAATGCTACAAATTCCAAGAAAATGGTACAAAATGTTCATTGAAGCTCTTCCAAATTTTTAGAAAATAAAAAATAAATGGTTTTATATGTTTTTTGTCTGGTTTTCAAAGTTTGGACTTAGTTCTCAAAAGAACCTGGCCTTATTTGAGTGTGTGTGTATAATATAGGAGTGAAGGACGTCTTAATTTTTAAGTTTTACAAGAAAGAATGCTACATCTACAACACACAATGCGTAAAGTTATAAGATTTTATGGGTAATATTGTTTTTTAGTCATCATTATTTATGACTTTCATGTCGATTTTGCGTGTGGTGTCTGTTAGCATGTTTAATGTCGATTTCATGAATTCCATTGTGTGTTCAGTTGTCAGTTACGTTAGTACTAGATCTGCACGAGCTACACGTTAGATGCTGGGTTACATGCGTGGAGTCATCGGGTTAACGTGTACCAACACTAGTTATGTGCGTGAAATCGGGTTGCGCGCGTATCAGTATTGGTAACGCGTCTAATGTCATTGGCTTGGCTCAGTTCGAGTTTTATTTGTAGCCTAGCTGAACCAGCTTGGAATGTAGTTCAAGTTGAGTTTGAGCTAGCCTTGGCTCACTATAAGCCTTTTAGTGTCGTTGTTCTCCGTTGTATTACGCGAACACCCCCTAGTTATTCCTTACAGCACAATGGTTTTGTCTTAATAATGTCTATAAAAAATGCAACGTTACTAGTTTTTAAAGGTTCTCTTTCTATATTTTACATATACTCATGAAAAATACAAATACTCATCATAAACCATGTGCAAAGTTAAAATCTCAAATGTATGCATTTGATTTTGCAGTGGATCCAACTGCGTCTATAGAAATGAAATCCGGATCAGGAAAGGTCCCCGCGAGCCCACAAAGGGTCCGACGAAGCCCACTACGGCTCCCGGCTTTTCTCAGTAGATTCTTAAAGTCACCAAAACCAAAGCTTGATAGCATTGGTTCAAAGTCACAAAAACCAAAGCTTGATGGGATTAGTTCAGTAACTTCAGTTCATTTGACCATGAGTCAAGCAGCAAAAGCTACTCAAAACTTTTCACCATCATTGAAATTAGGTGAAGGAGCATTCGGGACCGTGTATAAAGCTTATTTACAGGATGGTCAAACGGTTGCCATTAAACGAGCAAGCAAGGTACCCTTCGACTTTTTTTTGGTCAACCTATTTTTACATTGGTAATTTTCGATATGATCTAATTTTTTTTGGTCAAACTTGAACTTGACCCGTAGACCTGTTTGACTAGACAAATCCAAATGTACCATAAAGTTGTAAAATTTAAAGTTTCATATTCCATGCAGGAACACTTTGATGCTCTAAGAAGTGAATTTAGAAGCAAAATCGAGTTACTTGCAAAGATTGAGCATCGGAATTTAGTAAAATTGCTCGGTTATGTTGATAAAGAAAATGAGCGTCTTATTATTACAGAATATGTACCTAATGGTACACTTAGAGAACATTTAGATGGTAAGATCAAAATACAATATTATTATTATTATTATTATTATTATTATTATTATTATTATTATAATAGATGGTAAGATCAAAATAATAATAATATCAATAATAATAATAATAGTATAATAACAATAATAATAAAGAGTAGCAGAAGTAGTAAGAGCAATCGCATTCAAACCATCAACCTTGGTGAGTGGGGTTTTTATAGTTTAGAAAGTGGTTTATGGTGTTGTGAGTAAATGAGAGAGAAAATGCACAGATTTTTTTGTATATTTGAAAATTTACTGTGAACCCCTTATAATTTTTTTAATATTTGTTGAAAGTGGTTGTAAGTGAAAGAGATAGAAAGGGTAATGATAAAGATATAAAAAAGTTTTATTTAATTGAAAAGGAGAGAGAAAATGTACTGTTTTTTTGTGTAATTTTGGATTTAGAGATGGTGAATTGGATGTGAATGCTCCAATAGTAATACTAATAGTAAAGTAACGGTAACAATAAAGGTTATCGTATCGGTGGTTTGGCTAGAAATTACCGCTTTTGTCACTATTTTTATTTTTTCGGTTGAAAGTAGGGGTATTTCAGTTTTTTTGTATAAAGGGTTATTTTTTTTGTTACAAAGACTGAAGTACCCTTAATTTTAACTTCAAAAAATAAGCCGAGATATCGAAGTGGTAATTCTGGGCAAACCACGGAGATGAAAACTATAATTTACTCTAATAATTATGAAAAGAGTAAAGTGCCAAAATCATCCCTAAGGTATGGTCAATTATGCGATTTTCATTTAAAAAGTTTCTTTTATGCATATAGGCCATCGCAGTTTCTTGCTTCTTGTCACTTACATCCAAATCGTACATGTGGTCTATTTTCATCATTGAGTCAGGGGCAATATTGTCCTTTTACCTCTTTGTTATTTTAATAAAAATAAATACAAATCGTAAATTATGGCACTTTAAATTAGGTGGACCCTACCAACCCTTCAAGTTCATATTCTTCAACCAACCCAAGCCACCTCCACCCTCACACCTTTTCCCTGCAGATCTAGCATGTATCTTCGCTGGAATCATCATATCCTCAACACCACCACCGTTCACTGCTGTAATCGCCACTGCCACCACTACCGTAGCCGGTGCCCCGCGTTTGCTTGGAATTGCTGCGAGGAACCGCCCCTGCTTTCTGTTCGGCTCACCTTTCACGTTCATCTGAACCCTAGTTACTCCACGCCGCTGTCGTCTGGTCTAATCTTAGTCACAACCTGTGACAATCGTCAATTTCAAGTTAACTCCGTTAACTCAACTCCGTCAATTCAAACTTAAGATCACTAAATCTATAACGCACACTTCATTACATTTAAACTAGGGTTTAAATGACGCTTAACACTTACTACATGTGTAGTCTTTCGGGATTTGCGCAGAAACGCAAACGAGTTGACGCAAACGATTGATAAATAAACGAAAAACGTCGAAACAGTAATTATGTGATAATTATGTGTTAGACTTATGTGTTATGTGATAACATGGTTATAAACGTTAACTCAAGATGAAAACAAGTTAGTTAGGCTAGAAAAGTAATACTTAGAAGTGGAGGGACTTGAGTGTAACTTGTGTGTTTATAAATAGATCCTTAACCTTAACCCTCACTATTATTCTTCTTTCCCACAAAGTTCCGATCGCAAACCCCATACCCCAAAACCTTGGCTGCCGTCCACTTTGCACACACATACATCAAGAAATCAAGCTTGTGATTGAAGAACTAGGTGCTAGGAAGGTATAATTGATCATCCTTTACATTCTTGTTGCTTGATTTTGATGTTTAATGGGTTAATTGAAAACCCTAGATGAGCCGATTTCATGTATGTATGAAGTTAACATGATTGTTGTTGATTGATGATGATTTGATAGCTAGATTGAATCTTGTTGGATTTTGATTGTTGTGTCTTTGATTTGAGTTCAAACACAAACCCTAATCAAGTATGTAATATGTAATTGATGTGCATGGATGGTGTTTATGGAGTCTAGAGGGTCATATGAATGCATGATAGTTCATAGGTTGTTAATATATTGAGTTTGGATGCAAACAGTTTCTGGACAGAATGTGTATATGATGTTTAAGTGACTGTAACGAAGTGTAAACGTGAAAATTGGTTGAGATTATTGGTACTACATTAAACTAGGTTGAGTCTAGTTTCTATAAAGTATAAATTTGTAATTTTTGGACAAGTAGAAGTTAACTTTTATGATTTTACAAAAACGTTGTGCAAAGCTGAGCTGTTAGACCTGCTGTTAGGTTATGTTGTAAATGCTATATCTCATGAACTACGAGACCAATTGGGTTGGTTCCACTTCTGGAAGTTGACTCATTGAGTTAGGAACCTAACCCAAGTGGTCTTGCATTTATTGGATTTTTCGTTTAACGGGAATTGCAAATAACATTCTGTTGTGCATGAGTCTGACTGTTATGAGTTTGCTGTAATGATTTGATGATTGTGAGAAAACTATGAGGAATAAAAATGTAATAAAATATGTTCTGGAAACCTAAGACATATGTGCTTCTGTGATGATTTTTGGTAAATTAATTGAGATGCTATGATCGGTGAAATAGTACAATCTTTCTAGTAGGATTTCTGTCTCGGTGAAACTAGCTGCTGAGTTTTGTGAAAATGCATGAAATATGATACTTGCTAATTTATTATCGTGTTATGACCAAATTGCCCTTGAGGGGAATGATTGCAAGATAATTGTCGTGTTGCGGGGAATAACTGCTAATTGATTGTCATAATTTGACCAAAATGCCCTTATGGGGAATAATGGCTAGTTAATTGTTATTTGTTGACCAAAATGCCCTTACGGGGAAAAATTGCTAGTAATGTACGTTATGAATACATGACACGTATATGATTGCTTACACATGTGATGTGTCACAAAAACACTTGTTAAAGTCACACACGATTCACAAACAAAACACGAAACATGTTATGTGCATAGGTATTATGTGCCGGGTCTAGAGACTCGATAATATTCCGACACTTAGAAAAATCTCTTTGTTGTTTTAGAACGTTAGAGAGAGTTTTTCGGTGACGCGCATCTTGGTGATTTATTTTGGGAAATTCTTCGCAAACAGTGAGTTTCACTTTCCCCTCTTTAAACTGTTTTCAAACGTCTTTCACTTGGGGGAGATAACATACTCCACAATGCATTTAAGATTTTGTTATAAATTATATATCACTTGTAAAGGCTAAGTGGCAAACGAAATATTTGAAGTCCTACACATCGAACCGGTTAATAATTAGAATAGCGAGTCACTGTTGAGTAGTACTACTGGGTTTGACAAACCCCACCCAACGCTAAACTCGACTGGAGGTCGAGCGGGTGTAATTTTGGCTAACACGTACCATGGTCTGGAGGACCTGGTGACAAGGCACTTATTAAACGAGTCAGCTTCGGTGTCGAACACTTAATAATACTTGTTGTATAGACTAGCTACCTATCGATATATAATTTGACATAACACTATCTGGTAACGCAAAACGCCGTAACGTGGTTACGCAAAACGCTTAACGCAAAACGCCGTAACGTGGTTACGCAAAACGCTTAACGCAAAACGCTGTAACGCTGAACGCAAACGCTAAACGATTTATTTTTATATAACTTGTGAACTCACCAACCTTGTGTTGACACTTTTAGTATGTTATTCTCAGGTAGCCGAGGCGGGCACGCGGTTTAGGAACATGCATTGATTGAAAACGCTTTTGTCCTGCAAACTTATTTTTAACGGTTATCTTTGGTTTTAAGTCGTCCTGCGTGACGCAACTTTTGATTAAAGGTTTTTACGGCTTCCGCATTTAATTACTCGTAAACGTTTTCATGGTTTTGAAACTTTATTTTATGGTTTGATTATAACTGATGATTCCGATCCTGCCAGTTCACACCCTCTGACGGTAAAACTCCGTTAGTGGATTTTGAGGGTGTGACACAACCATAGCTTACAGCCGATGGAAAATCAAGCTAAGTCGTTATGCTACCTGCATTGTCTCCCTGTGAACCCTCAGGCTTCTAATTAAAGTGTGAACGCGGAAAATCGTTCATGGTAGGGTTGTAGAGGCCAAGCGATAGTGGGAAGTGTGGCTGGTTGTCGGAGTAGTTGTGGTTGCTGGCTATGGTGTTGGGGTAGAAGGGTAGGATTAGGAAGAGTGGAAGATCGTGTCGATGATTTGTTTTTTAGTTTGTTTTGTTTTTCATTTAATAATTAATTACCATTTTTAATTTTTAATGTTAATATAGAATGAAAGAAATACCTTTTATTTAACGTTAAAAAATAAACGGGATTAACGATTTGGACGTAATTAGCAAGAAGTGAGAAACAACGATGGTCCACATGCATAAAAGAAACTTTTTTGACGAAAATTGTATTCTTGATCAAACCTCGGACGATTTTGGCACTTTACTCTAATTTTGTTATTTTACTTTTTAGGTGTTCACGGGGATTGCTTAGATTTCAGTCAACGGCTTGAAATTTCCATTGACATTGCTTACGGGTTAACATACCTTCATTTGTACGCTGGTGAGCTTGTGTACATTCAGTTTTTTTTATAAGGGTATTTGGGTACGCGTTTTGGAAAATTATGACTATATAAGACCCAATAACCGAAAATGAGATGACTATAAAAGAAAACGAACCAACTTAGGGGGCCCAAATGAGCTCATTTGTTTATTAAGTCGAGTTCGGGTTAGATTTAACATTGCTTAGCCCTATTAATTACTCACTTATTTTATTTTGTTTTATTTTTTGTCAACAGAATAGCAAATAATTCACAAAGATGTGAAATCATCCAACATTCTTCTAACCGACAAGATGCGGGCCAAAGTGGCTGATTTTGGATTATCACCGCTTAGCAATACCGAGGCCGGTAACACCCATGTGTTGACCAAAGTCAAAGGGATGGTCGGGTACCTTGACCCAGAGTATATGAGAACCTTTAAATTCACCACGAAAAGTGATGTGTATTCCTTTGGGGTTCTACTCGTAGAAATCTTAACAGGCCGTCAACCCGTTGATATAAAGCGGACACCGGATGAGAAGATCACTATTAGATGGGTTAGCTTCTATCCAGCTACATTAACATGTTGTATATGTGGTATTATAGGTAGCACCTTTTATTTTAGGCTCAAACCGATTCAAAAACAGAAAATTCAGTTTTTGGTTTTTAAAAACCATTTTGTCTTGTGTTTTTTTTTTCTTTTTTCGGTTTACCAATTGATGAAGGCCCAAGTATTGATGAACAGGCCATGTTATATTTTGAGGCCCATGATCGTGTCTCCAAAGGTGGCCCACGAAAACGGGCGTAACTTGGCCCACGAAGCTCCGTTTCAGGCCTATTACCAGTCAAATCGAAGCTTGAGACGAGGAGCCCATTGTGGTAAACAGCCCACGGCGGTTTGGCCCCTGTCCGAAGCCCAAAAACGCCTCCTAAATGAAGTTTTGGGCCTTTTTATCTTTTTTAGTACTTTTTGTCTTTTTGTTTTTGGGTTTGTGTTTGGCCCATGGCCTGTTTTAGGCCCATTTCGTATTTGGAAATCTTTTTATATGCTTGTGATGTAATTCCAAAAGTTAGACTTGAATATTAATAAATTTCGTTTTTCTCTTCATTTTCCCTAGACCTTTGGGTGGGATTTGGGAGTTCTGAAGTTCATCACGGGTATTCACTGAATCAACGTGATTCGATCTTTGTTTTGTTTATACCGCTGCATCAGTTGGTATCAAAGCCGAATTCCTAGCTCGAAAATGGATCCAAGGAGACAACAGAGACCGCTCGATGAGGTTTACGAACGAGAGTTGGAACAACGGTTTATGGCGCGGGTGGAGCAACGAATGGATCAAGTGGTCGATCAACTCACTGATCGAATGGCTGACTTGATGAATCGTAGAAGACAGGTCCCTGAAAACAGGGAGGGGCGTGACTTCGAAAATCCATGTTTTGGTCATGATGGTTCGTCTTCCGAAGAGGGGTACGAGAGGGGACCAAGGAAAGAATCTGGTGATGGCAAGCGGCGTTAGGATGCTGGGATCTGAACTGATATTCCAGAATTTGATGGGACTAGTTTGGATCCGGAAGGGTTCATTGATTGGTTGGTTATTGTAGAAGAGGTGTTTGAGTTCCGAAAGGTCCCTGAAAATAAGCGGGTCTCTTTGATCGCTACCAGGCTATGTGGGAGGGTGTCAGTATGGTGGCAACAGTTGAAGATGACACAAAATAGACTCGGGAAGTCGCGGATCGTGACATGGGCCAAGATGAGAAAGTGTTTGCGGGACACTTTTTAACCTCACAACTTTCAACGGTTGATGTATCAGCGTTTGCAGAATCTGAAACAGGGATCCAGGTCGGTTGATGAATATACGACCGAGTTTTATCATTTGATTTCTAGTAATGATATTCAAGCAACCGATGAACAACTCGTTGCTCGGTATATTGAAGGTTTAAAGGTTCAGATCATGGACTCTGTAAATCTTTTTAATCCGTTAACGGTCGCCGAGGCATACCAAAGGGCCTTGGCTTTTGAAAAACAAAACCGTCGGGTGGGCGGTTCGTATTCACCAGCCCCTGCTGGAGGAAATTCAGGGTCGGGTAGTGGAGGACCTCGTGTCGTGCCTAGTCAACAGAGGTCGGGGGCCAACAACACTGGTTCGACTTCTAAGGGGGCTAGTAGTAGCGGGGTGAAGTGTTTCAAATGTGGTGAGACGGGTCATCGGCAAGTTGACTGTAAACATGCGGGTAAGAGGCATTTGCTTGTTGAATTAGAAAATGAACAGTATGAAGAATATGAAAGGACCCCAGAGTATGATGAAGAACCCGAGTACGAGGAGGAGTTTGTGACCAGTGATGTGGGGGTGAATTTGGTGGTTAGGCGTTCTTGTTATACACCAAAGGCTGATGGAGACGGATGGCTTAAACATAATATCTTCCACTCCACATGTACCATTTTGGGGAAGGTTTGCACGTTTGTTATCGATTCTGGAAGTTGTGACAATCTGATTTCTGAAGAGGCAGTCCAAAAGTTGGCCTTGAAGATGGAGAGTCACCACAAGCCTTACAAGCTTCAGTGGCTTAAAAAGAGGGGAGAGGTAACGGTCTTTAAAAAGGCCCTTGTTTCTTTTTCTGTTGGGACCACATACAAAGATGATATTGTGTGTGATGTGGTTCCTATGGATGCGTGCCACTTGTTGTTGGGTAGACCTTGGGAGTATGATCGAAGTATAGAACATGATGGACGGTCAAATTCTTATAGCTTCATGTTTAGTGGAGTAAAGATAACGCTTGTTCCAAGCAAGCCCAAGCAGCTAGGCACAAAGCAGTCGGGTAACCTGTTGACCATTAGTCAGTTTGAAGATGAGTTGGTGGAGGCAGACAATGTGTTTGTTTTGATAGGGAACCAGTGGCCGAGGAAGTTGAGATTCCTGAAGCTATGATTCCTTTACTTGAGGAATTTTCTGATGTTTTCCCTGATGACTTGCCGGATGGGCTGCCACCTTTGCGTGACATCCAACATCATATTGATTTGGAGCCTGGTTCACAATTGCCCAATAGGCCACATTACAGGATGAGCCCGAGAGAGCATGAAGAGTTGCGTAGACAGGTTGAGGAGTTGATTTCTAAGGGTCATGTTCGTGAAAGTATGAGCCCTTATGCTGTTCCTGCTTTGTTAACTCCAAAGAAGAATGGTACCTGGAGGATGTGTGTCGATAGTCGAGCCATCAACAAGATTACTGTGAGGTACAGGTTTTCTATTCCTTGACTTGATGATTTGCTTGACCAGATTAGTGGTGCCACTGTTTACACAAAGTTGGATTTGAAGAGTGGTTATTATCAGATTCGCCTTAGACCTGGGGATGAGTGGAAAACAGCCTTCAAGACTCGTGAAGGGTTGTATGAGTGGTTGGTGATGCCTTTTGGTTTATCAAATGCGCCTAGTACTTTTATGCGTGTGATGAATCAGTTGCTCAAGCCTTTTATTGGGAAGTTTGTGGTGGTATATTTTGATGATATTCTTATTTATAGTGCTTCTTTCAGTGAGCATGTCGTGCATGTCAAGAAGGTTTTGGCCTTGCTTCGCAGAGACAGTTTTTATGCAGCAACTAAGAAATGCGTGTTCATGACCCCTAAAGTTTTGTTCTTAGGGTATGTTATTTCAGGTGATGGGATACAGGTGGATGAATCTAAAGTTGAAGCTGTTCAAAACTGGCCAACTCCTACCACCATTACTGAAGTCCGCAGTTTTCATGGGCTTGCTTCTTTTTATATGCAGTTCATTCAACACTTCAGTTCCATTATGGCCCCTATGACAGATTGCATGAAGGGAAAGACGTTTGTATGGACAGAGGGAGCAGAGTTAGCTTTTCTGGTTATCAAGGAAAAACTCACTACCGCACCAATTATTGTATTGCCTAACTTTTCACAAGTTTTTAAACTTCATACTGATGCCTCGAAGGTTGGGATTGGTGGGGTCCTCAGTCAAGGGGGTCGACCAATTGCTTATTTTAGTGAGAAGTTAACAGGGGCAAAATTGAGATATAATACTTATGACCTGGAGTTTTATGCAGTGGTCCAAGCTGTAAAGCATTGGCGTCACTATGGAAAATGGTGAACACTCAGCTTAACTTCAGTAGTGCCTATCACCCTCAAACGGATGGGCAAACGGAGGTTGTTAATCGGTCACTTGGTAATCTTTTACGATGTCTTGTGGGTGATCATGTGAAGTCTTGGGATCAAAAGCTATGTCAAGCTGAGTTTGCTCATAATCATGCTGTCAATAGAAGTACCGGGTTTAGTCCTCTTCAGGTGGTTTATTCTGCTCAGCCACGGGGTCCCCTTGACCTGATGTCACTTCCTGTTCCTGGTTCTGCATCTAAGAAAGTGAAAGATTTTATTGAAGGGCTACATGAGATTCATAAAGATGTGCATGACAACCTGGTTCGAGCCAATTCAAAGTACAAGTAGGCTGCTGATCAAAAACGAAGACAAGTTGATTTTGAAGTATGAGACTTTGTGTGGGCTGTTTTAACTAAAGATCGTTTTTCAGTTGGGGAGTATAACAAATTGTCAGCCAAGAAAATCGGACCAGTGGAGATTGTCCAGAAAATAAATCCGAATGCTTACCGTCTGAAGTTGCCAAGTCATATTCGCTGTTCGGATGTCTTTAATGTCAAACACTTGCTGCCATTTTATGGGGATTCATCTGATGATGAGGTCACTGCAGATTCATGGTCGAATTTTGTCTATCCAGGAGGGAATGATGAAGGCCCAAGTATTGACGAACAAGCCATGTTATATTTGGAGGCCCATGATCGTCTCTCCAAAGGTGGCCCACGAAAACGGGCATAACTTGGCCCACGAAGCTCTGTATCAAGCCTATTACCAGTCAAATCGAAGCTTGAGACGAGGAGCCCATTGTGGCAAACTGCCGGCTCCTGACCGAAGCCCAAAAACGCCTCCTAAATGAAGTTTTGGGCCTTTTTATCTTTTTTCAGTACTTTTTGTCTTTTTGTTTTTGGGTTTGTGTTTGGCCCATGGCCCGTTTTAGGCCCATTTCGTATTTGGAAGTCTTTTTATATGCTTGTGATGTAATTCAAAAGTTAGACTTGAATATTAATAAATTTCGTTTTTCTCTTCATTTTTCCTAGACCTTTGGGTGGGATTTGGGAGTTCTGAAGTTCATCACGGGTATTCACTGAATCAACGTGATTCGATCTTCGTTTTGTTTATACCTCTGCATCACCAATTTTGACCGAAAAAATTGTCCAAGATAGTGAATTTGGGCCTGAATTTGTTTGATTGTCAATGATTAATTACTTATTAACTATCAGCCCGGGCGCAGACATGTTGTACTATGTTCATTAAGAGTTGTACATTGTCTGTTTTCGCTGGCTTTCAGGAAATACAACAATGGTGAAACGATGGATTTAGTGGACGCTCGAATAAATGAAGCAGTGGACGAGAAGATATTGAAGAAGATGCTGAATTTGGCTTTTCGATGTGCTGCCCCCACCGGGGCTGATCGGCCCGATATGAAAGTTGTCTCAGAGGAGTTATGGGCGATTCGAATGAAGTATCTTCAACTTTTGGCAGAAAAGAGAGGAAAGTTTTCAGCTCTTGTGTTGTAGGTTTGTAAACTTGATTTTGAGTTTAGATATGGTTGTTTATATAGGTTGTACCATGCGGTTAGTCCGCATGGCTCAATTGTGGAGTGCAAGTGTACAATGCTTATTTTATGCTCTTATTGTAACATCCCGAAATTTTTATATTGATAAATAAAAGAAAGTTATGTTTAGTGATTTCACGTTTTAGATATTTATTGTCGAGTAAGGAACGGGTCTTGGGCTTAGTTATTTTATGAACTCGGCCTGTCTCGACCCGTAGGAAGCCAACCCGAGCCTAACCAAACCCGTAGTATATAAACGAAAGTTCTTGACACTTCCACCATTTTCACCATCTTCCTTCACTTACACCCACCCAAACACTCTCATTTCTAGAGAGAGAAGCTAGAGAGAGAAAGTTCTCAAATCACAAATCCGAGTCCACAATCTTGTTCCTAATCGTTTTTGGTAAGTCCCTCTCGAAAATCATCCGTTTTCATAACCATTTTCGAGATCAAATCGAGCAAAAACTCCCATTTTCGTAACTTGAGTTTTCGGGTCAAAAACCGCCTTGTTTTGATGTCAAAATGCAAGCTTTTGTGTTTAAAAGTACAAGGAATCGATAGCCCTTTCAATCCCGAGCATTTCCATGTCAAAAACGTCGATTTTGGGTCAAAAATCTGGAAAAATCTGGAAAACCCGTGGGTTTCTCCGTCGCCAGCTTGAAGGAGTCGAATCAGACTCATTCGATCGAACCAGTCGATCGAATCAGTCCATTCGATCGAATGCGTAGATCGAACAAGTCCAGTCGACCGAATAGGGAAGCAACCGAATGGTCTCCAACTCATTCGATCGAATGAGTTTTGTATTCGATCGAATGAGTGTTGTATTCGATCGAACGTGTTCCTATTCGATCGAACGTGTTCCTGTTTGATCGAACGTGTTGTATTCGATCGAACGTGTTGTATTCGATCGAACGTGTTCCTATTCGATCGAACGTGTTCCTGTTTGATCGAACGTGTTGTATTCGATCGAACGTGTTGTATTCGATCGAACGTGTTCCTATTCGATCGAACGTGTTCCTATTCGATCGAATCAAGCCAGAACCAAGCTGTTTCCAAGTTCGCCTAAGGTTTAACCTCGCCTGAAGCGAAGTTCGTTTTTAAAATGAATTAAAAACCTAATGGAAAATGTGTTAAGGCAGTTATCGAAAACGAGTAGTAGTAGTTAATTGATATGTGTAAATATTATACAGTTAGCCGAGCCCAGTTAAAGAAAGGAATTACGATCAACGGCGAGCGTAACAGGATCCAGGTGAGTTTCTAGCCCCATTTCCTTGTTATGTTTTCGGGGCTGTGTGCATACTCGATGTGAAGTGTGAATACACTTACCTTAAGTGGTAAGTGTATGCTATAGATGTCATATGAGGTATATATTTTATAATGCTTGTCGGTACGTGAACGATCTTCGGATATTGCACGTATCGCCAAGGATAGTAAATTCCAAGTGGTTGATAGTGTGTATGAATGTTATGATGTGACTTGATTATTACGTAAATACTGAACTGATATGAAGTGTGATATAGGCAAGTAGAGGAAGAGTGTGTTAGAAGTGGCAAGAGTCTAGTAAGGGTGTTAGTGGCATAACGTGAGCGCGTGATAGGGAAAGCCTGTACGTGCCATCGTTATTATGTGTGTATGATTGTTGATGTTACTTGCTTAGTATGTAAATAATGTGCTGATAGGAAGTGGGTTATAGACAAGTAGAAGTATAGTGTGATAGAAGTGGATAGGGGTCTAGTAATAGAGTTAGGGGCATAACGTGAGCACGTGGTAGAGTGAGTCTATGCGTGTCTTCGTTATTAAAGTGGCACAAGTGGCACAAGTGGCATAAGTGGCATAAGTGGCATAAAGTGGCACAAGTGGCATAAGTGGCATAAGTGGCACAAGTGGCATAAGTGGCATAAGTGGCATAAAGTGGCATAAGTGGCATAAAGTGGCACAAGTGGCATAAGTGGCACAAGTGGCATAAGTGGCATAAGTGGCATAAAGTGGCATAAGTGGCATAAATTGGCACAAGTGGCATAAAGTGGCATAAGTGGCATCAATGGTTAAGCTATAGGGGTAATTAAGTGGTTAAACAGTGGCATGTTAGACAGTGGACTATGTGTCTTCGGATACGTATATATATCGTATGAAGTGGTTGTATGATAAGTTGCTTAATTAACTAGAACTCACTCAGCGTAGCTGACTTTTAGTATGCACGCAGGTGAGCTGATTATAGAGTTAGCATGAGGATGACACACGGCATGGCTTGAACGGCTGGCATCTGAAGAAAGAAGTAAAGATGTTTTAAATATAAAGTTTTGTATTATGGTATCAAAGAAAAGATTGAATGATTTGTAACAAATGATTGATGTTTTATATTCCGCGAAAAGTTTTAATAAACTCTGATTTGAAGAACTGTGTTTATGAGTAAATCCGACGCGAAAGTAGGGCTTCCGGTGACGGGGCCTTACAAGTTGGTATCAGAGCAAAGTTCGAGAGATTTAAGCATCCTACATGCTTAGACTCGAACAGAGAATGGGATTTAAGTAAGAAAAGAAAGAAGATGCCAGTTCAAGAATGCCATGTGTTGCTCAAGCAAGATCAGTAAAGGTAAGGTGTATGATTAAATGATAATTGTTAATGAGAAAGGAAAGATATGTGAACGGTAGGGATAGGAATAATTGATTGTTTACTTTGACAAACTGCTTAAGTAGAACCAGCACAAATAGACTCATAAAGGGAAGTGTATAGGACACGGAAAGTAACGTGATCAGCTAATCACAACTGGCCACTGTTATTATCTGTTAGCCTTACTATCCTTGTACTAGATAGTTCCTTGAGTGATGATGTTTGTGTTTTCCCTTTTAGATTACGATGGCTGGAGCTGGAGAATTTGTTGAAACTGGGGGTCGCACTGGGCGTCGTGGCAGGCCTCGTCATGTCCGGCAACCCTCGGTGGAAGAAGCTTCCCACACCGAAGATGAAGGAAGCGCAGCTGGAGGAGACCAGAACAACAACGAAGAAGTTCAACTTAGCCCTGCAGTTCAAGCAGCCATTGTTCAAGCTGTAGTTGCTGCTGTGAAGAACCTGAATCCCGAAGGGTCTGCTGGAAGCCGTGAACGAACTGCTGAAGGGGCGGGTGGTGATGGTAGAAAGGATGGGGAAGGTGAAAGAGGGGCCTCGAGTGGGGATAAGTCTGTGAAAGTCGATGATAGGAGAGGAGGACAAGGTGGGTGCAGCTATAAGTCCTTCAAAGGTTGTGACCCGCCTAAGCTGACTGGTTTAGGAGACGCAATCGCTACTCTCCAGTGGATAACCGCTATGGACAAGGTTATCCGCATTAGCGAATGCCGTCCCGACCAAGCAGTGGGTTATGCCACTCAGTCATTTGAAGATGAGGCCATGTACTGGTGGGAAACGGTCGAACAAAGGAAGACCCGAGAGGAGATTAAGGCCATGAGGTGGGATGACCTTAAGGAGTTAGTGATGAAAAGGTTCTGTGCTGATGCTGAGGTTGAGAAGGCCGAGATGAAATTTCTGAATCTAAAGGCGGACAAGATGACACATCGTGAGTACACCACTGAATTCAACCGCATGTCTAGGTTGGTACCTGACATGGTGACCACCGAGGCGAAACGGATCAAGTGCTACGTTAGAGGACTTCCCCAGAAGGTCCGCATGTTGGTCAGGGCCAACAAACCTGTTACCTTTGAGTCTGCGGTCGAGTTGGCGGAGATGGTCTATGATGATCTGGCGGCGGATGATGTGGAAGTGGGAGATGAGGAAAGAGGGAAGGGAACTAAAAGAGCTGGGGATGTCGTGGAGCGTGCAGGGAGAAAGACACAGAAGATGGCAGGAAGGGAAGCATGTAAGGTGTGCGGGAAGATGCACTTGGGGGAATGCAAGGCTGGTCCAAACCAGTGCTACCGATGTGGGAGGAAGGGGCACATCTCCCGTGAATGCACCGAGGACCAGAAGTGTTACAAGTGTGGTAAGTCGGGTCACATAGCTAGGGAGTGTAGAGAAGCCGTGGCAGTGGGGGAAGGAAGAGGAAACGCGTGAAAGGATGGTCTATTAGCTGCTGAGGAGGTTGCAGGAGAATAAGTGGCATGTCACAGTTGTTTTACGTTTAGTAGTTAAAGAGTGTTTTATGTTACAGTTGAACCTATGTTTGTTTAGCAAGCTTGAATGATTTCCTTTTATGTTATGAAGTACTTGTGACTTCTGGTGCTTTAGTATGAACGATCTATGAATTTAACTTGAATGCATGTTGGTTATAATAAATAGTTGTGTGATGGTAAAGCGTGTAAATATAAGAAGTTTTCCGTTTATAGGGAATAAGTTAGGTTTCGGGGACGAAACCTCTTTAAGGAGGGAAGACTTGTAACATCCCGAAATTTTTATATTGATAAATAAAAGAAAGTTATGTTTAGTGATTTCACGTTTTAGATATTTATTGTCGAGTAAGGAACGGGTCTTGGGCTTAGTTATTTTATGAACTCGGCCTGTCTCGACCCGTAGGAAGCCAACCCGAGCCTAACCAAACCCGTAGTATATAAACGAAAGTTCTTGACACTTCCACCATTTTCACCATCTTCCTTCACTTACACCCACCCAAACACTCTCATTTCTAGAGAGAGAAGCTAGAGAGAGAAAGTTCTCAAATCACAAATCCGAGTCCACAATCTTGTTCCTAATCGTTTTTGGTAAGTCCCTCTCGAAAATCATCCGTTTTCATAACCATTTTCGAGATCAAATCGAGCAAAAACTCCCATTTTCGTAACTTGAGTTTTCGGGTCAAAAACCGCCTTGTTTTGATGTCAAAATGCAAGCTTTTGTGTTTAAAAGTACAAGGAATCGATAGCCCTTTCAATCCCGAGCATTTCCATGTCAAAAACGTCGATTTTGGGTCAAAAATCTGGAAAAATCTGGAAAACCCGTGGGTTTCTCCGTCGCCAGCTTGAAGGAGTCGAATCAGACTCATTCGATCGAACCAGTCGATCGAATCAGTCCATTCGATCGAATGCGTAGATCGAACAAGTCCAGTCGACCGAATAGGGAAGCAACCGAATGGTCTCCAACTCATTCGATCGAATGAGTTTTGTATTCGATCGAATGAGTGTTGTATTCGATCGAACGTGTTCCTATTCGATCGAACGTGTTCCTGTTTGATCGAACGTGTTGTATTCGATCGAACGTGTTGTATTCGATCGAACGTGTTCCTATTCGATCGAACGTGTTCCTGTTTGATCGAACGTGTTGTATTCGATCGAACGTGTTGTATTCGATCGAACGTGTTCCTATTCGATCGAACGTGTTCCTATTCGATCGAATCAAGCCAGAACCAAGCTGTTTCCAAGTTCGCCTAAGGTTTAACCTCGCCTGAAGCGAAGTTCGTTTTTAAAATGAATTAAAAACCTAATGGAAAATGTGTTAAGGCAGTTATCGAAAACGAGTAGTAGTAGTTAATTGATATGTGTAAATATTATACAGTTAGCCGAGCCCAGTTAAAGAAAGGAATTACGATCAACGGCGAGCGTAACAGGATCCAGGTGAGTTTCTAGCCCCATTTCCTTGTTATGTTTTCGGGGCTGTGTGCATACTCGATGTGAAGTGTGAATACACTTACCTTAAGTGGTAAGTGTATGCTATAGATGTCATATGAGGTATATATTTTATAATGCTTGTCGGTACGTGAACGATCTTCGGATATTGCACGTATCGCCAAGGATAGTAAATTCCAAGTGGTTGATAGTGTGTATGAATGTTATGATGTGACTTGATTATTACGTAAATACTGAACTGATATGAAGTGTGATATAGGCAAGTAGAGGAAGAGTGTGTTAGAAGTGGCAAGAGTCTAGTAAGGGTGTTAGTGGCATAACGTGAGCGCGTGATAGGGAAAGCCTGTACGTGCCATCGTTATTATGTGTGTATGATTGTTGATGTTACTTGCTTAGTATGTAAATAATGTGCTGATAGGAAGTGGGTTATAGACAAGTAGAAGTATAGTGTGATAGAAGTGGATAGGGGTCTAGTAATAGAGTTAGGGGCATAACGTGAGCACGTGGTAGAGTGAGTCTATGCGTGTCTTCGTTATTAAAGTGGCACAAGTGGCACAAGTGGCATAAGTGGCATAAGTGGCATAAAGTGGCACAAGTGGCATAAGTGGCATAAGTGGCACAAGTGGCATAAGTGGCATAAGTGGCATAAAGTGGCATAAGTGGCATAAAGTGGCACAAGTGGCATAAGTGGCACAAGTGGCATAAGTGGCATAAGTGGCATAAAGTGGCATAAGTGGCATAAATTGGCACAAGTGGCATAAAGTGGCATAAGTGGCATCAATGGTTAAGCTATAGGGGTAATTAAGTGGTTAAACAGTGGCATGTTAGACAGTGGACTATGTGTCTTCGGATACGTATATATATCGTATGAAGTGGTTGTATGATAAGTTGCTTAATTAACTAGAACTCACTCAGCGTAGCTGACTTTTAGTATGCACGCAGGTGAGCTGATTATAGAGTTAGCATGAGGATGACACACGGCATGGCTTGAACGGCTGGCATCTGAAGAAAGAAGTAAAGATGTTTTAAATATAAAGTTTTGTATTATGGTATCAAAGAAAAGATTGAATGATTTGTAACAAATGATTGATGTTTTATATTCCGCGAAAAGTTTTAATAAACTCTGATTTGAAGAACTGTGTTTATGAGTAAATCCGACGCGAAAGTAGGGCTTCCGGTGACGGGGCCTTACACTTATCAGTTCAATTCATCATTGTTTATCATTTTGCTCTTCGATGATAACTGCAATCTACAAGTGTGTGTGTATTATACCTTCATTCTTTATCCTTTAGACACCGTTGTATTCAATGCTCAACTGGATTATACCTTCATCGCGCCATCGATTACCGATCTTCCTCCAGCGACCTTCATTGTCACAACAGTTTGATTGCTCCTTCAATTGCTTCTTTAATTCTCGCAATATCTTCCTTCAATTGTAACAGTAACATCGTTTTCCCTTCAATTTTGCTGTTAAATTCTATCCTAAAGTGCACCTGTTCATAGATATCTGTTTCATCCGGTTTCACCGCTTGGTGATCGCAGGTATGTGTTTAGGTAGTTTTTATATTATTATTTTTGTTTCATAAAACGGTTAATTTTTTTGTCTTGAATTATCTTCTTGAAACTGATGCTTATGATTTTTGATTTCTGATTGGTACAATTGGTTTGTTTTATGGGCTTTTGAACTTGATAAGTTTTGAAATAGAAATTTCATGAAATTAGTGCAAAATTGTTGATGATGTGTTAATTGTGAAAATAGGTAGCGTAATTATATATACAAGTACTGTAATTATGTAATTACATTATAGAATTATTATGTAATTACTCTATGATGTAAATTGATGTAAATATATAATTAATCTACTTGTATATATGATTATTTTACTTGATTATCACAATTAACACGCTAATATCATTTGTATTTGATCCAAATACTAATCAAGTGATCCCATTGATTGAAGTAGATTATTAATATGCCTAATATAAATGGACGAAACTACCTGTTAAAAGAATGGCATGATACGATAGTTGGAACTTTAAGGTTTCCATATAACATAGTATCAGAATCACAAGTCTCGTGTGTTTATGCAATCTACAATTATACATATGTTGTTATAACTTGTATTCTTGTAATTTGATGACAAAGACATATTCACTGTTAAATTGAGTTGAGAATCATACCATCTAATTTAATAAAGTGTTAAAATCATCCCTAAGGTTTGTTCAATAATGTCATTTTTGTCCAAAAAGTTATTTTTTTGTGTACACACCATTGAGGTTTCCCACTTTTGCCAAAGACGTTCAAATTGTTAACACCGTTAATTTTCATCGTTAACTCAAGAGTAAATTGACTTTTTCACTTACATATGAAAGGGTATTTTGGTCTTTTCATACAGAATATAAATTAATGGTAAAAGAAAATCTTATATGTTATTACAAAAGATATATTATAAATAACCAGTCAGGTGTTCGCGCTATGCAGCGGAGTACGTGAGCAAACCCGATGACGGTGCGTTTGTAACTTGAAATTGGACGCGTAACACGTGCAAAGCCAGTACGTCTGTAACTGACAGTTGAAAGCGCATAACTGATGCCTAAATGGATGTTACATGCATTTAACATGCTTAACCGACATCATGTGTGTAACTCACGTTGATTACTTGTGCGTTACGTGGTGTTGGGCGCTTACCAAGGTTGGGTAACGCTCGTTACGTGGTGTTGGAAACGTGTTTATCGGGTCTGGTACGTGTAAACAATGTCATCATGGAACTGATGCCTAAAATCTACAACAATTTCAAATAAATCGATTTTTAAACTAACCTGTTTTGACCCGAAACTCATCTGGACCAGACACCGTTTTAACTCGAAACCCGTTTCGACACGATACCTTTTTGACAAGACCCCTTTCGACCTGAACCCATCCTGGCCCGAACCAAATTAACCATCTTTTGTATTGACATTTTCCGACTCTAATTCATTTTGACCGCATGATTCAAACTGCCCAACCTGACCTGTTGTCGTTACAAACCGGTAATCACGTAAATGTTAATTTTTTTAATTAATAAACTCTAGTAATAACATACTCAAATTAAAGAGAATAAAATTCTCGTTTTTATATAATAATTTTCTTAAAAAAATATTAACGTGTGAAAAAGTTATGGACGTTTAAAAGTCGTAGAGGTAGTTTATTTTAAGTAAGGGGTAAATGTGTAATTATTCTATAAATTAACAAAATTTGACTAAAGTTAGAGGACTAAAATTGAAACTATTATGTAAGAAACTAAATTAACATTACCCTTAAAATTTCTTAAATCTATGCATAGTATGTTGTACAATAAGCAACAAGTTATGTGCCGCTTAAAATTTAAGAGGTCCCTAACTCATGCTTTATAGTAGACTTTAAACAAAATCGTTTCACCGACCACCATCTTCTTATGGTTGCCCCGACCAGTGGTTAGATGCTGTCGTGAACTTCCAAATCTATCCGTGAACATCCTTTAGCATAATAACCTGAGCAAAATCGTGTCACCGAGCACCATCTTCTTTGGTTTAAATGATTATCTTCATTTAAACCTTTATTGTGGTAATCAAAATTAGGGTTACTGTTATAGTTTAAAAACTGAGAACGATTCCATACTGAAAGAAAAGATGCCTTTAACCTTGAAGACGATGACTGATTCTGTTGATTAACCAATATTAGGGTTTCAATTGAAATTCCTAGGTTTACAAGAAAATACGTGAATCATGTTACATAATTAGAATTACATGCAATCTAATTTGTGAAGATTGATAAACTGAGCATGTGAATAGAATTACAAAAATTGATCGAATGAACCTGGTTGTACTTGTGATGTGAAGGTGAATCAACTGAATCCAACTGAAAGTATGAATCGGATTTAATCCTGTTTAGATTGACGATTGAATATGTGAATTGAAATACAAAGTATTGATAGTACCATTATAGTGATTGCTAGGGTTAGAAGATGTCAATTGGGTACTCTAAGTATGAACATGATAGGTGAGTGCTCAACGCGCTACATTTGAAATTGGAATTAAAATATTTAAAAAATAATTAGGAGTTGTCATGTGGCACTTTAAATATACCTGGTTAAATATAAAAGTAGAAGTTGTTAACAAATCCATGTTTTTTATTATATAGGTAGATGTGTGACAACTTTGACTTTGGTATAAGTTTGAGATTTATCTGTCAATTTTCACTTTTTTACCGGTTTGGCCTTTTTAGTGTCAAGGTGGACCTTTGTTGGAATTAATTGGAATTTGAAGTTGTCAAGCATGTCCAAGAGTTTGACAATATAAACTAGATCATTTGATTCAAACCTATTTTGTTTGGTTAAAAGAGGCGAGGTTGTGGGTTATCAGTTTAGTTGTAATTGGTACCATATTGTCATTTATATGATTAGTTGAATATGTGTTAATATATTATTAGTCTAAATATTGTGCTGAAATATTATAGATTTGGAATTATAGGTCGGGTTTGAAAAGGTTATGTTTACGACTCATAGCATTAGGTGTTGAGGATTACCATCTACTTAAGGAATTATCCTATGAGGTCTTAATTTCTATTTTGTCTTTTCCTTGTAATTGTTTTTCCCTTACATTATTCGTTTATAATATTATATATTTTTTGGATTTTAATTTTATTTATTTTACTGAAGTTAATAATATAATTAGTATTTGATGATGAAAGAGTTTCACAACCAAATAAGATGTTATAACCCGGTTTAAAAGCTATTGGATTTGATGAGGTTCATGGCCCGCTTATTTTTTTACTATAAAATTGTTTTTAATTATAAATAATATATATCTTTTTTAAAGAAATAAGATATTAATTTTTAGTAAATCCCTATTTTATATGATTTTCATATCAAATATATGGTGAGATTAATTTTTAATTTAACGAGATGTTATAACCCGTTTAAGGGTTCTCTGGGTTTGGTGAGACCCATACCCGTGAATTCGGGTCAAATGCATGAGAAACCTCAATTTACATATAATGCAATCTGGTGTTCCATTTACAAATAATGCAATCTTGAGAGAATTCGTTTATATATATATAAAGAGAGAGAGAGTGTGTGAGCAAGGTTATAATAAGAAGTAGATTTTTCCTAAGAAGTGTAGAAAGTTTGTTTTCACCATTAGATATAATAAAACACACCGCAACTAAAATAAAACACACCGCACAATAAACACACTTTCCATATCCACCGTCAGATCAACATATCTAACACATCATATTACTTCTTACACTTTTTAGACATAGTCCACTTCTTATTTTAACCCCACCCAACATATATATATATACATACTAGTTTTTATCCCTCGTATTACGGGGATTATGTTTCTTTTTCGTGTCTAATATTTATAGTTTTTGGATTTTAGTTTTAATGATTGTAAGAAATTTAATAATAAACTTAGGGGTTTGATGATGAAAGGGTTTCACAGATAAATGAGATGTTATAGCCCGTTTAAAAGATATGGGTTTGGTAAGACCCATGACCCGCTTATTATGATTTTTTTAGGAAAATCGGTTTTAAATAATCCCAAATATACCCTATTGGTAAATATCAGTCTCAACATTAACCTCGCCTGGTGGCGGTCCTAACTAAAGGGGCTTTTGTTTTTAACAGGTCGCGACTAACGGTTTACTAACTCCGTTAGTCAATTGCTGAGTTGGCATGCATACATGTCAAAAAAAGGTCTACTTGGCAGCATTACGTGGCATTTGATGCTGAGTAGGCTACCTTGTTGGACCCACCACTAAATAAAAACTTATTATCATCTTTATCAGATCCACTCTTTGCAACCCACCATCACCACACCACCCGTGCAACCATCGCCGGAACACACGACCACCACCATGTATATCTCCTGCAACCAACACCGGAACCCATGACCACCACCATGTCCATCCCTACAACCACCACCATTATCTTACTCGTCGGCCACCGACGGTGGAGATCTAAACAGAAATTGTGAGAATCCACCATCTTCTCTGGCCCCTGCAACTATTTCTCGGCTTTTGTACCTGCAACTTTCGCTCGATCTTTGTACCGCCGCCACGTTGGCACTCCGCCGCCGCCTCATCAGCAAAGTCGCCGAAAACACCACCATCTTCTACCCCTTCAACTGAATCTCAGATCTAGACCCGATCTGAGACACGATCTAGACCTTGAATTAGAGTTAAAAGAGGGGAAATGAATGTTGATCTTGAAGGAGACACGATCTAAACCCTGAATTAGTGTTGGATGTATGATTTGGGGGTTGATTTGATGATTATTGTAGGTTGAAATGTCTGATAAAGATGATGACGGTGGTTGGGTTGTGGTGGGAAAGAAATGGGTGGGGAGTTAGGGTTTTATTATTATTATTATGACTAGTTGCCACGTAAGCTGCCACGTAATCAGTTTCTTGACAACTAGGCATGCCACGTAAGCATCAGACTAACGGAGTTAACATCCGTTAGTTGCGGTCTTTTAAAAACAAATGCCCCTTTAGTTGGGACTGCCACCAGACAAGGTTAAAGTTGGGACTACTATTTACCAATAGGGCATAATTGGGATTATTTAAAACCAATTTTTCTTTTTTTTACTATAAAATTGTTACTTAATATAAACAATATATTTTTTTCTTAATAAATTGGATATTAATTTTTAGTATATCCCTATTTTATAAGATTTTTATATCAAGGTGAGATTATTTTTTTAATATAATGAGATGTTATTACGTGTTTAAGGTTATCTGGGTTTAGTGAGACCCATAACCGTGAATTCGGGTCAAATGTATAAGAAGCCTTCATTTACAAATAAAACAATCTGGTGGCTTGAGAGAATGTAAGAAGCAACCAAAGAGCTTTAAAGGATTTCGTTTATATATGTATACTAGTTTTTATCCCCATATTACGGGGTTGTGTTTCATTTTCGTGTCTAATATTTATATTTTTTGGAGTTTAATTTTATTTATGGTAAGAAAGTTAATAATATACTTAGGTCTGATGATAAAAGGGTTTCAAAAATAAATGAGATGTTAGACCCCGTTTAAAAGCTATGATTTTGGTAAGAACCATGACCCGCTTATTTTTTTTTACTATAAAATTTTTACTTAATATAAATTATATCTTTTTTAAAAAAAAAAATTGGATATTAATTTTTAGTACATCCCTATTTTTATAAAATTTTCATATCAAGGTGAGATTTTTTTTAATATAATGAGATATTATAACGCATTTAAGGTTATCTAGGTTTAGTGAGACACATACCCGTGACTTCGGGTAAAATGCATGAGAAACTTCATTTACAAATAAAACAATATGGTGGATTGGGAGAATGTAATAAGCAACCAGAGAGCTTTTACAGATTTCGTTTATATATATTTAATATTAAGATTCTTAGTTCTATAGATTTTTTTTCCTTTTCATTTTTTTTTTGCGCACATGTATTGGAATTTATTTGCATCCTCATATATTGTTTTACATTATTCGTTTATAATATTTATATATATTTTTTGGATTTTAATTTTATTTACTGTAAGAAAATTAATAATATACTTAGGATTTGATGATAAAAATGATTCACAAATAAATGAGATATTATACCCGGTTTAAAAGTTATATGGGTTTAGTGAGACCCATGACTCACTTATTTTTTACTATAGAATTGTTTCTTAATTATAAAAAATATTATTTTTTAAATACATATTAACTTTTAGTATATCCTTATTTTATAGGATTTTTCATATCAAATATTTGATGAGATTAATTTTTAATATAATGAAATGTTATAACCCGTTTAAGGGCTATCTGGGTTTGGTGAGACACATACCCGTGAATTCGGGTCAAATGCATGAGAAGCCTTAATTTAAGAATAAAACAATCAGGTGGCTTGAGAGAATTTTAGGAGCTTTCGTTCATATAGATTAAGGGTAATGATACAACTTACTTATTGAATTCGATTTGAAATTAACATAATAAGAAAAAACGCCTGCAAAAAAAAAGATTCAAAATTAGTGCGCAATTAATGTGTTGCTGAAGTGATGAAATCGCACCATGGAATCGTTAATTGAAAGGTAAGGTTTTGCAATTGTGAAAATAGAGAAAGACTATCAATCCACCATGTCCTCTGCTTAGTCTTCTCCCTGTTTCAATCCACACCAGCGTTAAGGTGAGTGTGAGCAAGGTCTCGCAGGCAGAGGGAAGAGGATAATGTTAATATGAGTTTTTATGACCCTTGGGCTATCCGGGTTTCATTAGAAGCCCCATACCCATCAAAGCAGTTCAAACGCATAAAAAGACTCCATTTACAAATGAAGCAATCTGATGGCTTAAGAGTGGGCGGGGAGTGACCAGAGCGCGACACGTAGGATATTAAAGATTTCGTTTGTATTACGAGGTTATATATATTACTCATTTCTAATATATATATATATATATATATATATATATAGAAATTTTCAAATAAAAAACAATTGTTTTGTGAGAAGTGTGAGAAGACTTTAAAATAATAATTCACCACCTAAATATAGGGCACTATAACATGTAAATAGGAAACTATACAACTTTTAGAAACTACCAATTTCAACCACTAGATCCTAGATCCAATGGTGTACATCTATTCTTATGCTTCTCACAAAACTATTGTTTTTTACATTAACCCTACCCTATATATATATATATATATATATATATATATATATATATATATATATATATATGATTTTAATTATATGTATTGTAAGGAAGTTAATAATTATATAATTAGGATTTGATGATGAAAATTGTTTCACAAATAAATTAGATGTTATAATCCGGTTTAAAAGTTATATGGGTTTGATAAAACCCATGACCCGCTTCTTATTTTTAATATAAATCTGTTTTTTAATTATGAATCATATCTTTTTTTAAAAAATAAATATTAATTTTTAGTATATTCCTGTTTCATAGGATTTTCATATCAAATATTTGGTGAGATTCATTTTTAATTTAATGAAATGTTATAACCCGTTTAAAGACTATCTGGGTTTGGTAAGCCCCATACCCGTGAATTCAGGTCAAATGCATGAGAAGCCTCAATTTAAAAATCAAGCAATCTGGTGGCTTCCATAAAAAAAGGGAGGGACCACATCGCGACACGTATGATTTTTGAGCTTTCGTTTATATATATTATAGATTTAAGATTAAGATTCTTAGTTCTATAGTTTTTTCTTCCGTTTCCTTTTTTTTCTATAGGTTTTCTTTCCTTTTTTTTTGCGCGCAACATGCATTGTAATTTATTTGCATGCTCATATGTTGGTTTTATATTGGTCATTTATAATATTTATATATATTTTAATTTTATTTATTATAAGAAAGTTAATGATCTTTAATATATATAATACACCAAATAAGGGCAAATTAAGACACTAACTTTTAATGGATTTACAACACCCAAAACATTATGTACATCTCTAAGTAAGGATACACTTGTCTTTTACGCCCATAAAACCCACGTTCATTTGATTTTTATCAAAATAATTACAAGTATGGTACCTTAACTTTACTTAAATTTTGTTAATTAAGTAAATAGTTACAACTTTGATCCCTCATGATTAATTTTTACTCAACTTTAATATTTTTTCTTCATATATGTCTTACAAAAATAAAATAAATTTTTTTTCAAACATACCTATTTAAACATGTTTATTTTTGTTGACGTTTCAGTATAAAGTTTTATCAAAACAGATGAACGGTTTAAAATGTACAAGTCATTACTGCATGAAATTATGCATGAACGTACAAATTTTTAAAGGATAAAATTTACAATCTCATGTTTCATTTAATTACATATCTAGCCCTTTATCTTTTTTGTAAAAAATATAAACAAACTTATTACAATTCAAAGTTTAAGGAATGCTTACAACTTCGACCACTTATTATTATCTAAATATTACTCAACTTTAAAAAAATTTTCTTCCATGTGTTTTATAAAAATATGATTAAAAGAACTTAAATTGTAGAGTAAAGTGCCATTTTCGTCCTTTTGGTTTGGCAAATAATGCGAATTTAGTCCCAAAAGTTTGTTTTTTGCATATGGACCCTCCACGTTTCCAAGTTCTTGCCAATTACATCCATATCACTAACCTCGTTAAATTTAATCCTTAAGTCAGCGGTAGACATGTCTTTTCACTATTTATTTATTATAATATTTATTCTAGTGAACTGCGGTTTTCGTCCTTGTGGCTTGTCCAAATCTGCGGTTTTAATCCAATAGTTTCAAGTTTGCAATTTTCGTTCTCGTAGTTTCATTTCACTTGCAATTAAACCCGAATTTATTAACCTCGTTAAGTCTAATCGTTGACCCATTTGCGCGCCCATCATGTGACGATCAGTTTTGTCAGTTTTGTCTTCATCATCGTGCTCTTTGACCACATCTAACAGCCGTTTATTAACGAATTAAGTGGTAGACTAGGTCTAGGAGCCGTTGCTGTTATTCAAACGTCGGGCTTCATGCGAAATTCATCCATTAATAGTTATGTTAACTAAGGATCCCGGATCCGGACCTCAGCTAAAGAACTCTCTAGGAGGATAATTGATTCAAGCACGTCTTCAAGAATAACATATCTCGTCTTTAGTACTCAGCAATTAGTCCTGTCATTTTGCTACTTCTTCCACTGGCTTAGTCTTCAGTCTCAACCATGTGTTGCAGATGTCTCGTAGTGGAACATATAGTAGACTGGATATTAAAGTTGTTATACCTGTCTTACACATCACCATACTAAACTCAATCATTAGTAAACAAATAACACCGAGGATCGTTGATCCTTTATAACCTGATACATATCTCAAGGATAATCTATCCATAAGATAGTTAAGGATTAAGGATCCTCAGCATAAAATTCATGCCCTAACAACAAGGACCAAAATGGCACTTTACTCTAAATTATATAAATATCAAAATAATCAAGACGGACTTGAGGTTGAGCTTAGATTGAAGTTTGAGTCGAGCTCGTGATGGGACGGTTTTGAAATTCAAACTTCTGCGAAAACTGATAGATGGGACGGTTTTTCCAGAAATATTTACCATTTGGCCCTCGAGTTAATAATAACCGTCTATATATGACGTCCTATATCTTGATCATAATCATACTTTCAACCGACGCATCAGGTATCCTTCCTTTTCTTTTCTTATTTTCTTTAACGATGTCTACTACTTCATCTTCTTCTTCTCTATCTCCCTCTAAACTTCCCGAACAATCTTCCGATGACTCTGAGTTGTCGGAAATGGAACCACAATGCCTCATAGCCAACCCATCTACCGAGATTTGCAAACTCACAGATCCCGAGATTGACGAGTTTCATTTGTTGTTTCCTCCGAAAACCCTATTCTAACTTTACGAATCCAGTGTCCGTTGCGACGTATATTCCAAAGTCTGGGTGTGTTTTCCGGCGAGTCCGTTCCTGATCGGCTACAAGTATCCTTTTCCTCCTTTCACTCAAAGTTTCTTCAATTCCACCGGTATATCCTATATACAGGCCATGCCCATGGTTTGGAGGGTCCTCAGCACTATCGAGAGAATCATCGAGGAGCAAGAGATTGACTTTGGTCTTCCGGAGTTATCACACCTGTACACCCTTACTACCCACAGTCTTGCCCGATTTATCTTCAAGTCCAAGCCTCGACAACCTCACCCGATACTAAAAGTCACTTTAAATGATTCCTTGTGGAGGAATCAGTTTTTCTTTGTAAAACGTGACTCAATACCAAAAGGGATTGATCTTCCTTCAAAGTGGGTTAGAAAGGGTAGGATCCTGGATCATTAAGAAATAGCAGGATCCTTGATGCTTTAACTTTAATTTTGAATCTTCTTTTTTGTTTGCAGTGACAACTTTGCTTCTTTGGGCAAGTTACCTGGCACAGAAGAGAAAACAAAACGGTTCCTAGCACTGGATACCGAGGTTAGAACCTTTCAAGCTCGTTTTGTTGAAGCTTTCTGCGAAATCTCCTCGGGTTACAACATGTCAAGTAATTTTATTATAATAATTTTAAGGTAAATAAAATTAGTTTGAATACTTATCTGTTAACTTTTCTTTTTCAGGCGCCAAGAAATCCCATAAATAAGCCGGCAAGTTCTCCCTGGAAGACATGGACTGCATGATCACCTCTCCTGTCATCAAGAAAGAAGCTTCAAAAGCAACCACTAGTTCCGAGCCCAAGACCGCAACAACCAGGGCTAAGTCCGCTGCTTCCAAAAGAAAGAGGTCCTCTGATCTCGAGACCCATTATGACATTGTCCTCTCTGTAAGTATCCTGTATCCTGATACTTTGAGTTTTAGGATCCAATATCCTTCTGATCTTGATTGCTTTGTAGCCATGATCCAGCTCTCCAAAGATAAAAAAAAGTTGGGATCAGCTATCCTTAGCAGAAGTCCAGCGTCAAGAGGCAGTGGAGCAGGCTACAGATGAAGCCAAGGTGTGGGCTGCCAGGTCAGTATTCCAAGCACGGATCAAGATGGCGAAGGAGGCCGGTGATCTTGCTTTTGATAAGACGACCTGGGACGTGAAAAAGTGGAAGAATGCCTTGGATGCTCTTGGTGGCGAGGACGATGAGGAGATGGCTGAAAATACTAAGGCTGGGACTAGTGGTGTCAAGGAGGCGGCTGAAGCTGGTAAGGGAGAAGGTGCTGCTGAGGGTGACGATGCAGCTTATGTGGGCGATGAGGGATACAGAAGACAAGGCCCGAGCCCACTTTTTTTTTTTTTTTTTTTTTTTTTTTTTTGTGTTGGTGTTTTTCTGAACAATAACTTTGGTTTGTCACAGACAGTTGTAACTAGGGTAAAGGATCCATGATCCTTAAGACAATTCGCGGGGTTAACAAAGGTGGATGGATCCTCTGTTTGTGGGGATGAAGCCTTTGATACCCCTGTTTTTAATTTTCCTGCACTCGTGAACAGTTAGTAGTACTCACTTAACTAGGATGGATGGTCCATCTTTTGCATGGTGAAGTCCGGGTTAAGAATTTTGAATAAGTCCTAGTGGCTTATTATATAAAACCTTTCAACTATTTGCTTGTTAAAAGGGTTTCATAAATAAATGAGGTGTTATACCCGATTTAAAAGTTATATGGGTTTAGTGAGACCCATAACACACTTTTTTTTTACTATAAAATTGTTTATTAATTATAAATTATATATATATATATATATATATATATATATTTAAATGATAGTATATCCCTATTATAGGATTTTTAATATCAAATATATGATAAGATTAATTTTTAGCTTAGAGTTTTATTTATATATATTTAAGATCGGATTTAAGATATTAATAATAGGTTGATTGGAATATGTTCTTTATCTTTTTGCTGTGTTGACCATAAACAGAGTCCTCCTTCGAAAAGTTAAAGATGCAAAATGGATCTAATCCAAGGTTGGAATCTCTTATCTCTCTCTCTTTCTTTGCATAGATCGTGTCAAATATCTAACTGTTAGTTCTTTTCTTATTCTTTCTAGTTGTTTATAACAAAGTATAGTTAGAAGAAGCAGTTGTACGGAAAGAATTTCAAATATCTGCCCGATTTCTGATTTCTCCAAGGTATTTTCATATATAACTCTTTAAAATAGGTAATTGATATGGATGTCATAATCTATTTTGAGCTCCAGAATGTTATAGTTTGATGCCTAGAACTCAATTTTGGTATCTTCCCCTGGGACGGATCTAATTTAGGGTGCATAGATAGAGTGGCACGTGCTATCACTCAACTTCTTTGCATAGTTATATTTTTAGTGCGTTTTTTTTCTTCTTCATTTTTATGTGTTGGTTACCCTGAATAAAAATATATTTAACCCGTGATGCTCATCAACTTTTCTTGCACTTAATTTTTTCCCAATGTAGGTGAGATGAAATATTGACTCATGGACCATATTTACATAATCTATATCTATATCTATATCTCTACTATATATAATACAGAAGTTAGGGACCTCTTAAATTTTAAGAGGTACCTAACTTGTTGCTACAAGTACAACTCCTATAGCATTGATTTTTGAATATTTAGGCTAAATTTGTCTTTTCATCAACAAATCATGCAGTTACAAATTTAGTAGATATATAATTACAGTATTTACCCTTTATCTTTGTATTTCTTTTGTAAAATTAACCAACATTTACATTTCATCATCTTTCTCCACATATTCCTCAAGTATATTTTTCTTACTATTTTCTTTATATCTTCAAGTATATTATGTTTTCTTAAAAATTAAAGCATACCATTGTAACGCTCTTATTTGTATCTACGTTTTGATATAAATTTTGTTCAAAACTGAGCTACGGATTATATAGTACAAGTCATAGTTGCATCTATTTACAAGGGTTTAAAGCATAAAAATTGAAGCTTTAATTTATATTACTTTAGCATCTCCTTAATTTTAGTAACATAGATATTTATTTGCTACATTTGCTATATATTCACTGCATATTAAAATTTTTGGATAAATAGAATAGTTAACTTATAATGCTATACATAACATTTGTTTAATAAACAGCCAAATTCAAAACTAAGTTTATAGACAAAATATTGCAACTTAAGCATTTAAACTAATTACACTAACATTATTAACCAAATCTCACTGAATGCTATATAGCATGTTACAACTGGTTTTGCATAATGTAACAGAAAAAAGAAAATAATAAGTAAACTGACACAACAATTATATGTAAAATCTTATCTTGTTATGAATTCATAATGTAAAATTTGAGCAAACCTCTTAAGTGTTGGATTGGACCAGATATGAGCCGATGGTGAATGGTGTTTGAAAAATCAGGATGAGATAATTAGGATTAGAGGGGTACAAAAAACTCGAGACCGAAATCGTACCTGAAAAAAAATACCCGAACCGGTTTTTGAATACCTAAGTTTTTAATACCCGAACCCGTACCCGACCTTACACGTAGGGTACGGATAGGGTATGCATTTCAGTACCAAAACTCGTACCCGGAAGCGGACCCGATTTATACCCGACAATACCCGAAAACCGGAGCCAGTTCCATACCCAAAACCGGGTTTCTCCAATACCCGAAACCGGGTTTCTCCAATACCCGAAACCGGGTTTTTCAAATACCCGAAACCCGATCAATACCCTAAGTTGCCCGAAAAATACCTGAAACATTCTCGAAAATACCCTTAAAAGGTGCAACCCTTAAAAAAATCCAATCTATACACGAAAAATACCCGAAAAAAACCAGTAAATATAATACTCGGCTCTATAGCCGACCCGAACCCGATGCATAGGGTATGGTTTTTAGAGACAATACTGGACCCGAACCCGGCCCGGGTATTACCAATACCTGATTTTCCAATACCCGGTCATACCCGAAACCGTATATTTACAGAACCCGATTTGTGCACCTCTAATTAGGATGTGCGACTGTGCGAGAAGTATGACTAAAATTTATTATTCTTGTTTTAGTTTATTTCACTGTCATAATTGTTTACGAAAGAATACAATAATCTTAATGTTAAATTATTATTTATTTCACAAGTTGACTTATAACCCAACATAAACGACTGAATCATTCTAAATTACCGCCGTCGCATCACGCGGTCACGATACTAGTTATATATAAAGCATGAGTTAAGGACCTCTTAAATTTTAAGAGTTACCTAACTCATTCTTTTATATACAACACATAATGCATCAAAAATTTAAAAATTAGGGGTAATTAAGTCTTTACTCACAAAAATATACATACAACTTTGGTCCCTCAACTTCCTTACCTTTTTTGTAAATTTTAATAATAGTTACACATATGCCCCCTAATTCAAAACCAACTACCCTACGACTTTTTAGCGTCCATAGCTTTTTCACATGTTAATATTTTTAAAAAAAAATTACATCATTAAAACGAGCATTTTATTCTCTTTAATTTGGGTATAATATGGCTATAGTTTCTAGTTTTAGCAAGTTAGAATGTCACGCGCTTGCCATTTAGAACCGGGTAACAAGTCGAGTCGGGCGAGTTCTGAAAGTACAATAGGATCGGAATGAGTCGATACAAATATGGTTATGGTTCGAGTAGAAATGGGCCGGATCAAAACGTTGTCGAGTTGGAACGGGTTTGGGGCAAAAACGGGGTGGTTTAAAAAAATGATTTATTTCAAATTATTGTATATTTTAAATTACTGTATATTGCTTAAGCATGTTTTAATGTCGGTAACGTGCATTCCCGTCCGGTTACGCGTGTTCAATCTTCGGTTACACGCAACTGGCTTTGCACGAGTTACAAGTCTAATTTTAGGCTACGTACGCACTGTCATCAGGTGACGTATGTACCGAAACGGACTATGCGCTCATTGTTAAGTTGCCCGCGCGCCTCGCTGCATTGCGCGGGCACACTGCTAGTAGTGTATGAAATGTTAGTTATAAACTATGATATATAGTATAAATGTTGATTAGCTAAAGTTTTACTAGGCAGGCTAGAAACTTAGCTTTGTGTTTAGCTCAGATTAGCATTGTATGAAAAGGAATCGTTCTTACATATTCAAAGTCTCCCTACCCTGATAGCGATGAGGAATTTTTGTAAAATATTCTCTAATAAAGTTTAACTTTAAGTAGACACAAAATTTATCGCTTTTTGGTAAACAATGAAACCATCAACTGTTTCAAGTACATCCAACATAATGCAGGATGGACGATAATCAAACAGGAAGATACCGGTATTTGAGATCACTACAATCTCCGGCTCTGAAGACCAGAAACTTAAAACCCCTTAGACCCGTTTGGTTTGCGGACTTCATAGAAATTAGAAATTTTTCTATTAAAATTTATGCTCTGTTGGTTTATGATGGAAATGGAATTAGAATTTAGAAAACCAATTTATTCATACTCTCAATCCGAATTAATGGACAGAAATGATACCCAATTGATTCATTTTTTGATGAGCCAAAATAAAATCTCCCAGGCCTATCAAATTCAGTTTGTTAAATCCAAAAACAAATGGAAACCTTCAAAGAAATCCAGGTCGCTGAAAAAAAACCCCGAATTGTATTGCTCAATCTGAACATAAAATGAACCAAATCCATAAGTTAAAAAAATTTAAAAGATTAACCAAATCGAGGCAGGAACCAGATCAATAGAAGAAAAGATGAGAATGGCTATAGAGAGGGAATGAAGACCAGACCAGATGTGCCATTTGACCTGCGATTTCATAGGCAGAGACGACAACTAAGGAGACTAGTGATGGGTTGAGCGATGACTGGTTATAATATAACTAGATAAAATGCCCGTGTACGGTTGGGTAAAATATATTAAAAAATAACAAAACAATGTAATATGCATATACTAAGTTGATATTAGATGAATGAATATGTTATGTAGTTTTATTTGAAAATTTATCCTCTTAACAGTAACACTACACAAACATAATATTCATATTTTACACAATCTTGTTAAATTTTACATATTTTAAGTATTAATTTTAATAGATATGTTAGTCTGTATAGTCATTCATAGGGGTGTTCAACGAATCAAATAACGAATTTTCAAATTAAGCAGATTAGATTTTCGAAACAAGCGAATTGAATTTTCGAATTGTTATCTTTTTACCCGAAGTGTATTCAATTCGAATTTGATTTAGATTTGTTGATTTATTCGGTTCGAATTCATATTCAAATTTTATACGCAATTTAAATTTCAATTCGCATTTGAAGCTCGAATTGAACCGTGTCCGAATAAATTCGATTTAACTTAATCACCCTAGATAAATTATTTTGCCTCTATTTTTATAACTACTACAAACTAATTACAACATGGCACTCGTATTCTATTAGTTTAACAATCTTCTCGTGATAATTTCATTGTAAAGGAAATTGGACTAATTCTATTCACGTAGCAGCATATCCAACCTGGCCACCATGACCCTGTATGTAGGACCCAAATCAACTCACCCACAGCTGAATGAATACCATGGGCCATTGCATAAGAAGAAATCCTCATTCCCTGAAATCACTAAAAGAAAACAACTAAATTAGGGGCGTGAGTAGTTGTTTATTAAGTTACATTTACACCAACTCATAAAACATAAATAAATAATAACTAGCATACTACACATGCGTTTTGATTAAGTTACATTGCAGTATATGATAAAATACATTGCGGAGTAAACAAGTTGTGTTCGGGTTAATGCGTATGATATAATTTAGGCGTTCGGGTCATGTTCAGGTTCATGTGAAGCTGCGCCCACCAACAAGCAACACGGCCCGTTTAACAATATTTTTTAAAACATAAAAAAGAGAGAAACTTTTCAGAACGTAGTCGACATAGGTTAAAAACTCAAATTACCTTACTGCTGACCCAAATCCATTTATTTCGTACCATATTACTTCTAGACAAATCAAGATACGTGCGATGCAGAAGCAATCCATAATCATATGTTTATTATTATGCAGGTATCCATAAAGAGAACACATATAGTGTTTAATTGCATACCAAACTCCTTTTAGTAAACATAAAATACATGTGACCCATATTTAGCCAAGTTTAACCCATGATGAACAATGACAAGCACTAACATCTTGGTAGCTTATATAGCAATCGATAACGCAGAATGAGAACTCAGAAAACTATTTTCAATAGCAAAACATCAAATCTTTAGATTAACTCAAATAACCATTTCACCTAACAACCTTTCAAATCATGAACTGAAATCAGTTCAACGTATGCATTTCTAAAAATCCAAAATACATTACGCTTTTAGTTGCTGGTGCTAGAGTAATTAGCTTAACATTCAATATCTAATTAAAAAAAATAACATCTAATTCTTCAAAAACAAAGAGCTTCAATCAATCTATTGACCAACCTCAAAATGTATACCTTAAGTAACCAAACGTCAAGAAAACTAAACAAACAACTTATAGCATACCTTTCTCCAGCCAATGAAATAAACTGGATAACCTCATTACGATTGTACAATGAACTTAGTTGGCCGGAGTTGTCGCTGAAGTGTGACCTAAACTCAATCTTTGCTGGAAAAAATTACACAACGTTGCAAATTCGGTCTACAGGTATTAAATGACTGCAAAACCGAACATGAGTATAGATTTACCTGATTCGTTGAAATTGGAATCTTAATTTCATTTTGGTGTGTTCGGTTCAAAGAATTGGAATTCAATTCCTTCAAATTCCTTTAAATTAACGAATTCCAAATCCTTTCAATTTGTGGAGGAATTCAAGGTAATTCATTGAAATTTTTTCTCGAGTTTTTTTTTTTTACAAGGACAACGAATAAAACATTTTAGTTTTTTTGTTTTTTAATAATATTTTGAGTTATGAATCTTTTTTTATTATTTTTGAATATTTTTTGATGGGTATTTAATCTTAATAGAAAACCCATACTAAATATTCAAAAAAAATGATAAAAAAAATCATAACGCAAAATATAAATAAACAACAAAAAATCTAAAATAACTAAAATGTTTTTGCCGTTATCCTTGTTAAAAAAAACCCGATTCCTATTCATTTGTCAAACGAACACATTAAGAATGTAATTGGATTTCAGTTCCCTCAAATTCCAATTCCTATTGGAATGTTCAGATTCCAAATCCAATTCATTCAAATTCCAATTCCAATACCATTCAATTCCGTAAAACGAACGTGCCCTAAAGGTACCGAGTTGATTGATTCAATTATGGATGTTAGGAAGGAGGCTGAGAACTCTAATTTCTTACTAGGTATATTATTATATATGGAAGTAATTTGTTTTTTTTATGTGTTTCGTGTTGGTTATTTGTGTTGAATTGATGTTAGAAATTGTAGATTTGGTTAGTGTCTTTGTTATTTGTATGATGTTGTGGCTTAATTAGAATATTTGTGTACATTCAAGCAGTTTTGTGGTGAATTGTGGATCTGTGTAACTTTAAGTTCAAAGTTCTATAAAGTTTTGAAAGATTTGTTTGTTAGGAATGCTAGATATAGTTTTTATTATCAGTGAGTGTTGGTTTTGACAGTAATACGATACATGAAACAACATTGTTTGACTTCTGTATGAACTAATTCGATACATGAAACGACATTGTTTGACTTCTGTATGGACTGGTAAATCTGTGAGAGTTCGGACACGGCTAGCCAATAGGCAATAGATAAAGTAAACTTGTAAACCAGCTATATATAATGAATAGGGTAAAGTCGATGTGATATACTCGGCTATTATGGAAAATTAATTTTGTATGTTTACCAATGTTTTGAAACCCGGACCGACTGGGACCCGCCACAAACACAGGTCCGGTTCATGGTATTTAGCCCGTTTTCTAAAAGCCCGGCCGGTTTTTAAGGGTCGCGGTCGGACCAGACCCGGCGAACCCCTTGTGAATTGGTAACATGCTTTCTTTTTTTATTTTTAATAAAAGAAAATCAGAATCAAAACTTATTTGAAATTGGTTGTATACTTGTATGCATGGGAAAGAGTGAAAGCATGTTGTCTAGAAAGTTGAAAACTTAATTTCATTTCCAAATAAGATTTTCAATACCATAATTTATTCTATATATATGAAAAAATATATATTATTTATGATGTCATCCAGGTCAGTATCCTGCCCAACATCCCGGTCCGGTCTGACCTCTAACCCGTTAAAACGATCAGATCGATGTCCAGTCCAGGTCTGAAAACATTGATTTTTACAACTATGTGTTTAATGGCGAGTTCCTTGCTATGATTGTTCAAGTGTAACAGTTGATTTTATTCACTACCAAGCAATTTTTGTTAAGCAATAACAGTTTTAGTGATTAGTGTATTGTTCAGAATAAACTAGGCATCACCATTGGTTTAGTGATCATTGTGCTCCATGTGTGCAGGTTTGAAACGCCTAAATGGATGCGATTCAAGCAGGTACAGGGGTGCTCCAATTTGGTCTGGGGTTGATCCAAGGCAACCAAAGTTCTTGGAAGAATGAAGTAACATTGAGCAACAATTTTTCACATATGAAAAGAAAAATGGATAGACTACATATAATTATAGATGGTGTAACAAAAAAATTCCAAAATATTGGTTTCCAGGGAACCGAATTGATTTGTGGTTAAGCGAGGTGGAAACAATTATTGTTAATGTACAGACACTGACAACGAAGTTTTTAAAATCAGAAGGGAGTAGTAGTCAAATCTTTTTTCCTGATGATGATGATGATCTTATTCAAAAGATTGATATGGAGTGCACAAATATAGATGACTTAATACGAGAAGGAAAAGAATGGAAGGAATCCTTGGTGAAGAGAGGAGCATATCGCACTGTTAAGTTGGAAAAACTTGTTAGCATTGCAAATATTCAAGCATTCAAGAATATATTGGACCAACTATTGAAGGATCTTGAAAATGATAATTTTAACATAATCAAAGTGCATGGTGAGATAGGGACGGGGAAAAGTGTACTGGTTCAACATTTGAACAACTGCTTAGCAAATTCTATTAAAATATTTGATATAGTCATTTTCCTACCAGCTTCTAGATATAGAGATGAAAATAAATATTCTAGCATAGAGGTTGGCATCCAACATATTGTTGCTGAAAGGTTAGGATTGGACATTCAAGGTATTGAAGATGTGAATTTCGTGGCACAAAAACTACATGATGCAAAATATTTGCTGTTATTGGATGATGTCATGGAGACTATTGAGCTTGAGGCTATTGGAATACCGATGATTACAAAAGGTAGCAAAATAGTCTACGCCACAAGCAAAATTGAAAGCAAAATCGTCTCTACATTTGATCAATCATTATCCAGTATAAAGGTGGAAAGGTTTGGTGTGGGTGATGCTTGGCAATTGTTTCAGAATATTTTGACCACTAAGAATGATGCAAACGTTAAAGGTGACATTCAAAGGATTGCTCGTAAAATAGTTAATTGGTGTGATGGTTATTTCTCTCTCATTAGCCTAGTTGCACCTCTATTCAAATCAAAAACATCAGTTAAATCTTGGAATAAAAGTTTAGATGATTTAAGAAAACCAGCTAAGAGAGGAGACATATATATGAAAGCTTTTGAAAATGTTTGGCACCTTAGTTATGATGATCTAGAAGAAAACCAAAAGATCTGCTTTCTTTTTAGTCTTTTATATCCTGAAGAATACAAAATTCCTAAATGTTGCTTATTTGATTGTTGGGAAGCTAATGATCTTCTTGGAAATGATGTGATTGGAGAAGAAATGATGGATTGCCTTATAGAAGCGGCTTTACTTTATGACAATTCAGATAAGCAATATGTTACCATCCACAAGTTATGTAGGGGAGCGGCATTGAACATCTTGCAGAAAAGTGATAAGTTCAACTGCTTAGTGGTAGAAAAAGAGCTCGAAAATGTACAAGATTATAGTTGGGAAGCTAGACAGTGGATCTCTTTGGCTGATAGCGGAATACAGGTTTTACCTGAGAATGTTACATGCCCAAAGCTTACAACACTTTTTCTACAAAAAAATTCAAACCTAAAAAAAATTTCAAGAACATTTTTTGATGAGATGAAAGAGTTGATTGTTTTAGACCTCTACAAGGCAGGGTTTGAATTCGAGCTCTCTATGGCAAACTTGAAAAAGCTTAGAGTGCTTTATGTGAATGATTGTGCTAAGTTAAAGAAATTTCCTTTAGTAATAGAAGGCCATGACAATATGCTTGAAGTTCTTGATTTACGTGATTATATAATCAATGAGATACCAAATGATATCAAAAGGCTGGAGCATTTGAGGCGATTAATAGTGTCTATCAAGGAAGGTGATACTCTAAATCGTCTTATAATTTCTGAGATTTCTTCATTGAAGGAGTTGATCATAAATGTAAAATCAGATGTTCGTAAAGATGTGAATTACGTGGCATGGTGCAATGAGGTAACAGAACATATCATTGAAAAAATTGAGACTTTCAATAAATTGACTACACTGCAATTTTGCTTCAAATATGATACTATAGAAGTCATCCAAGTAAGTGGTGATACTTTAAAAATTTTCGTTCCAAAACAACGTAGCCTTCAACACATTTGGAATAGCATAAACCTCCACTACAATGCATTACAAGTTTATATTGGTTTCCGAATAACTCCAAACCTTGAAATTCCAGATTGTTTTTGTATGTATGACAACTTTGTACTATCTTGTGAAAAGATAGTTAATGATCCTGCGATTGAAGATGTTTTGTTGAAAGTAAAATCTCTCATCATGATGAATGACGATTCGCTGGAGCATCTGAATCAAATCTTTGTGCCTCACATTCACCATTGTTTGATTCATGAATGCAACATAATTGAAGCATTTATGCATACTAGTTGCTTCTCGAATTTGGAGATATAAATTCTAAGTGAATGTTCCAAGTTGAAAGCATTGTTCTCAAATAATGTGGATCAAAGGATTATGAATATCAAACACCTTGAGATAAGAGATTGCTCTAATATTGAAGAGATCAACATGTCATCAACTAGTTGTAGTGACATTTTACCGGATTTAACAACACTCATACTTCACAATTTAAGGATGTTGACGAAGATATGCTCAGGTTTGGAGTGGCCTTCGATGGTTACCTTGGAAATATATGAATGCCCCATGCTAACTGAAATACCTCTCAACCTAAACAATGCAAACAATCTGCGTCACATCAAAGTTGAGGCAATATGGTGAGAGAAATTGAAATTAGATCCCGAGATTAAACAAAAATTCAAGGATTATGTAACGTAACGCAGGTAATGTTTATTCATATCATTTTCACGTGATTAGCATCTAAAAGCTACAGTGAAATGATCTGCATGTTTCTACTTTTTTCCCTAAAACATGGTATGCTAGGCAGCCTTTAAACTTAATAAGCAAAGTATTAAAGGCGAATACCATAAAAAACCAACACACTTTCTGAACTTTTTTTAAAAAAGTCCCTCAACAAGTTTTTGTTCATAATAAACCAACATACCTTTTGTTTTGTATCACAAAAGTCCTTTAACAGACTATTAAACATTAAAACCCCTTAACATGTTAAATTTGAACATAATTACGACAAAAGAAATTTAAAACAACTTGGAACCGGTAAAGGTGTTCATTGTTTCTTTTCGCCTTATCCAGGTTATTTAGTTTAAATTTTTTTGGTTTTAACTAAAAAATGAACCAAACCGAAACGGATTTAAGTACTTTGAAAATCGAATCACATGCCACATTCGAATTCGGTTTGGTTTCGATTTCAAGTAATAAACCATTTTCATTTTATTAGCTTTATTCGGGTGATTAAAGCCGAAAACTGATTATGTTTTGTCGAATGACAATCCATTTTATTTTAATCTTAGTTATGTATGGTTTATTCAGTAAACGGGTATGCGGTTTAATTTGAAAATGTGTACTCAAAATAAAATACACTTAAGCAAAACAATTGAATATACGGGTTCTAAATTATTTTACTTTATATTTTGGCATACTTTTGTTAAAATTTAACTTGTTAAAAATGTTTAAAAATTTGTTGAGGGACTTTCGTGAGATAAAATCGTAAATGTGTTGGTTTCTTATATCGTAGATGTGTTGGTTTCTTATGTGAAAAAAATTGTTGCAGGATTTTTATGAGAAAAATCAAATAGCATAGTAGTTTTTTAATGGTATTTGCCTAAGTATTAACAGTAAAAATGTTTTGCAGATCTTTTCTATATAAATATACATGTACCTCGAAAATTTAAAGTCAAGTTTTACGCATTTTCAGATATTTTTCTGCAGTGAATGACGTGCTAGTTTGTTTGAAGGATGCAACTGCAAGTATTTCCCTTGTTGTGCAGGGTAACTATTATGGTAGTTTAATGTTTCATGTGGTGGCTTCTTTTGGTTCGCATATAAGCTTTTAAACAGACACTCCATGTTTCTTTAAACTTTATATGTTGTATGATGTATAACTTTCATTGGTGTTATTTGTTATCTTGTTGGAATGACGCATGCTGAAATTATGTTTGTCTTTTGAAATTGGAAGAATTTCATACATATCTTTACAAAGTTGAGAAATATCATATATATATATATATATATATATATATAGGGGAGGGTTATACTAAAAATGTAGTTTCTTAATTGAAAGGGTTATACTAAAAAGAAATAGTTTCCTAGGAAGACTAGGAATAAATTATAGGGGAGAGTTATACTAAAAAGTAGTTTCCTAGGAATGTATAAATCATAGCCATTGGATCATGTTAATAAATGGTTGAGATTTAAAATTACTAAAAACCGACATAGTATCCTATAATTACTCTTTCACCACTATAACCGATATAGTTTCTTAGAATTTTTCTTTCATCACATGTTGTAATATCACTTGTCAAAATTCTATTGGTTCTTACCATTCTTAGGAAACTCTTTCTTTTTATTTGAACCCTTTTCTATACATATATATATATGGGAGATTTCAATTAAGAACCCTTTTGAGTTTTAAGAACTCGAAAGAACTCAGTTAACGATTTTTTTTCGAATTTTTTTTACACATGCGTAATATATGTAAGTTACATACACGTAAAAAAATTACAGAAATTTTTACGCACCAAGTCGACTTTTTACACATGTGTAACGGATGTAAAAGTTAGTGTAACCACTTACATATTTATTCTCTCTCATACTTTGACTTTTTTGCCAGATTTAATCTCAACCACATATACCATTCCATTTAATTAAATGTGTAGCTTAAAAGTGAGTTCCCAAGTTCTTAAAACTCTATATGGTTCTCAAAATATCTCTCCCCTATGTGTGTGTGTGTGTGTGTGTGTGTGTGTGTGTGTGTGTGTGTGTGTGTGTGTGTGTGTGTGTGTGTGTGTGTGTGTGTGTGTGTGTGTGTGTGTGTGTGTCAAGAAAGAAATCAAATTATTGCAAGAAATGAGAGAAATGAATATGAGCCGCTAGTTTTATTTTAGGTTTTAAATATTTAAAAATAAATAAAAAAGATGTAAATGTAACAATAAATGCACTCTCTCTCTCCAATTAATACAACTAATATAACCATAATAAATCTCCCTCTAATTAATATATCTAACTAATTTAGCTATAATAATTAAAAAGATAAAAACACTACTTTAGTTTTATTTTTTATTTACACATTCTTCATTTTATTCAACATAAATACAATTTATTCATATTATACTATTTTTTATATTAAAAAAATAATTTCCACTCAATTTATTAGCATGTTTTTTAACTCTAAATATCAAAACATAATATATATTTTTTTTCAATTGGTATGCCTATAAAAATTATTGTCATAAATAATAATAAAAAGATATCATACAAGTGTGTCCATTAAATGTAATCAATAAATATACAACCTACACAAAGTTATATAACATACAGTTGTTTTGAGCGACAAAAACGTACAACTGTAAGGCCCCGTCACCGGTGCCTTACGTTGAACGTTGGATTTACTCATAAACACAGTTCTACGAATCAGAGTTTATTAAAAGTTTTCGCGGAATATAAAACATCAATCATTCATTACAAAACATTAGATCTTTTCTTTAAAACCATAACATAAAACATCATATTTAAAACATTATTTCTTCTATCTTCAGATGCCAGTCGTTCAATCCATGCCATGTGCCATCCTCATGCTAACTCTATAATCAACTCACCTGCGTGCATATTAAAAGTCAGCTACGCTGAGTGAGTTCTAGTTAATCAGGCGACATACAATACATACACATATCATACATACATACTATCACTTACCTCAGACTACCGAGGGTACGTTCATAGTCCGCCGTCTATACATGTACTCTAGTCGTGAACACGTAAAAGGTCCGCAGTCCTTACCTATGCTCACCGATCATGGTATGTGCAAGGTTCGCAATCCTTCCCTATACCATCCTACATTAACAACACGTACAAGGTCCACCATCCTTCCCTGTGTTGCAACCTAATTCATAGCACGTACGAGGTCCACAGTCCTCCCCTATGCTACCACAACACAATTACAGCACGTATAGGGTCTGCAGTCCCTTCCTATGCTGGCTCCTAACTGGAGTGCGTATAAGGTCCACAGTCCTTAACTACGTTATCTTCTAACATCTATAACACGTATAAGGCCCGCAGTCCTTAACTACGCCACCAAATGCCAAGTCCATGTCCAACGGAAGTTAGAGGGACTTGCCATCCGATCGTTCGCGTACCGACAATCAATCATTCATATCTATCACATATATCATATATGGCATACACTTACCACTTAAGGTAACTGTACTAACTAAACACATCGAGTATGCACACAGCACCGAAAAACATAACAAGGAATGGGGCTAGAAACTCACCTGGATCCTGTTTCTTTCTTCGTTTATCGTAATTCCCTTCTTTAACTGCGCCCTGCTAGCTGTATATAGGGTACGCGTATTAATATTTATTCTATTTGCATTCCCGTTGGAAATGACCAAGTATGGTATAATCGGTTGGCCTTGTTTAGATTTCATCTACTTATTATATTTCTTACGAATCCTAATGTAAGGTTTTTAATTATTTTATTATTAATTTCTCTTCCGAGTATATTTTGTTATCTTAAGACTTGATTATTTTAATATTCTTTTCTTTATCGAGTTCCCGTCATGTATTTATAAGTTTATTCACGTTTAGACGTATGTGTATGTATAGGACACTCGGGTTATCCTATACTTTTGAATCTCCAAGTGAAATCTTAGGTGTATACTTAAGCGAGTAGTTCTTTTACATATACGTATTCTCGGGTTCTCAACGAGGTCAGTTACAAAATAATCAAATCCCTTCATAATGTGATCGAACTATAAGTGATCGAGTGTAGGGAGTGTATTAGGGCTCGGGTGTGTATTTGGGCTTGGCTAGACCTTTGGGCCAGGTTTAGATAAAACAAAGCCCAACCCCTCTTCTTATAACCACCTGCTCACCCCTCCCTCTTCATCTTTCTTCTTTTCTTTCTTTTTTTTTCAGCCGCTTCAAGAACAAGTTTCCCCCAAAATCGATTATATCTAGGTAATTAAGTTTGATTGTAAGCGAGTTACAGTGAACGTAATCAAAGTTGGATTGTAATCGGGTTCTAACTATATTCGAGTCACAGCTTGCGATTTAGGGCAGGGCATTGATTGTAATCGATTTAAACATTTGTAATCGAATTCTCTATGAATCGATTACAATTGTAATCGGGTTCCTCTATGAATCGATTACAGTTGTAATCGAGTTCCTTTATGAATCGATTACAGTTGTAATCGAGTGCTAGTGTATTCGAACCCCACTGCAGCGACTGCCGTCTGTGTAATCGAGTTGTTTTGTAATCGATATAAAAGTGAGCGATGTTCATTTTGTATGCGAGTTCGATTTGTAAGCGACTCAGATTTGTAATCGAACATACAGGAGTAAGCGATTGATTCTTATGTATCCAAACCTCTGTTTGTAATCGAGTTAAGTGGGTAATCAAGTTATCAAAGTGATCAGCCATAGTGTAAACGAGGTTCATTAATCGATTTGTATGTATGCGATGGTGGTTCTGGGTTTAATCTCACCCACTTCTAGTTCATTATTATTATTATTATTATTATTATTATTAGCAGCAGCAGCAGCAGTGGTGGTGGTGGTGGTGGTGGTGGTGGTGGTGGTGAGCATAAAAAATATAACTCGATGCCATCTTACCCCTTAAACGTTCTCGTGACCATTTCCGGGTAAGGCTTGACTCGGGAATTCATAAAGTTTGGATCTTTAAGCTTAAAATGTTCAAGACTAGATCTAGGGTTCATTTTAAACGAGCCGTTCATAGTTACGAGTTCGTTAAGTCCCGTTTTATCAACAAGTTTTCAACTTTAATGTTCGTTTACACCCGATCTATTCTCGTCTCAAGTTTCAAGGCTCAACGTTAATAAAAATGTAAACTTTAAAGGTCAAGAATGTACCTTTGAACGTTTTTAGGTTACGGTTTAGCTTGGTTATCTTGTATTTTGCTTGTATATCATAGATCTATCAATATTTGACTTGATTTTGGTCTTGGATCTTGTTTCTCTCTCTCTTGATCGTTTATATATAGCAATGAAGGTGAGTGTGTGTTTGGAGTGTGTATAGAGATTATGGAAATGATGGAATGAAATGAGAGTTAGGGTTTAGAAATGGTTTAAGAAAGTATTTATACCTTTTAAAGCCCATGGACCTAAAGCCGACCTAAAGCCCATTACTCTTTAATCCTTTTAATTATCCAAATCCATGATCTTTTCCTTATTTAATATTAATTAAATATTAACACTCATTTATTTTTTTAAATCATAGATTTCTTTTATTTATTTTTTTATAAAATTCGGGATGTTACAAGTCTTCCCTCTTTAAAGAGGTTTCGTCCCCGAAACCTAGCTTATTCCTTGTAAAAGGAAAACTTCTTATATTCATGCCCTTTATTGAATCGTCTTTGCTTTCTGGGTCATCCTTCTTACTCCTGACTTGCATTCATCGAGTGGTGATCATGTGTTTAAGCTATTAAGGTAGCTTGTCCATGAGGCCCTCGATGTACCAAGTCTAGTCTTGTCCTTTCAAGGGACCTTGTTTCATACTATTAAACACTATTGTCTATAACGACATTTTATCACAGCATAAATAATCATTCATAACCAACTCAATATAACACACGTCACAGATAAGCTTACGTCTGTAAACATTAACACAAAACAAGTTCTTAGGCAATCTTAATTAAAACAAAACAAAACTATTGCATATTAACACTCATTTATTTTTTAATCCTTTTAATTATCCAAATCCATGATCTTTTATTTATTTAATATTAATTAAATATTAACACTCGTTTATTTTTTTAAATCATAGATTTCTTTTATTTATTTTTTTACAAAATTTGGAATTTTACAACATACAAAAAACATACAACTTACATATGTAATTCGACATCAATAATTATATAAACTACACAAAGATACACATATCCTACACATGCATAGGTTATATGTTTTTCGTATGTAGGTTATATGTTTTTTTATTCTTAGAACAAGTGTAAGTTATATGTTTTTGTGTAGGTTGTATATTTTTTATTGACATTAAATGCAAACATGTGTAAGATAGTTTTTTATATTATTTATCACAATGTAACTACGTGTTGATGGATATTGATATGTTGAGTTTGAAGAAACTGATTTTGAATAAAAAGAAATTAATGTATAAATAAATTGTATTTGTGTAAGATAAAATTTTCGTGTGTAGGTTATATGTTTTTGTGTGCGTGTGTATTTCATTGATGATAAATTTTGTGTGTAGGTTATATGTTTTTCGTGTGTAGATTATATGTTGTATTATTCTTAGAACAAGCGTAGATTATACGTTTTTGTGTAGGTTGTAGGTTTTTTGTTGATTTTTAATGCAAACACATGTAAAATAGTTTTTTAATATTATTCATTATAATGTAAGTATGTTTTGATGGATATTAATATATTGAGTTGGAAGAAATTAGTTTTGGATAGAAAGAAATTTTAATGTATGAATAAATTATACTTGTGTAGGATAAAAATTCAAGACACAAAATATAAGTTATAAAAAATAAATGAGTTCTTAATATTTTCAATTATAATAATTTAATTAGTTATATTAATTAAGTAGATAAAGTATTATGGTTTATTAATTATCAATTGAAGAAAGAGAATGATTAATACTTTTTTTATTTAGCTTTAAGCATTTAAAGCTTAAAACAAAACTAGTGGTCCATATTCATTTCTTGTAATAATATCATTTCTCTCTTGAATCATCCCCACACATATATATATATATATACAAACGAAAACATAAAAATCATACGTGTCGCGATGTGGTCGCTCCCCCTTTTTTTGGAGTCACCAGAATTGCTTGATTTTTAATTGGAGGCTTCTCATACATTTGACCCGAATTCATGGGTATGGGTCTTATCAAACCCATATATTCCTTAAACGGGTTATAACATCTCATTAAATTAAAAATTATTCTCATCAAATTATTAATGTAAAAATCCTATAAAATAGGATATACTAAAAATTAATATCTTTTTTATTTAAAAAAGATATATGTATTATTTAAATTAAAAAACCAATTTTATATTAAAAAAATAAACGGGTCTTTGGTCTCATCAAACCATAAGTATATTATTAACTTTCATAAATAATATTTATAATTAAAAAACCAAATTTATAGTAAAAGAAATAAACGAGTTTTGAGTCCCATCAAAACTATAAAGCTTTTAAACCGGGTTATAACATCTCATTTATTTGTGAAACAATTTATGATCAACCATAAGTATATTATTAACTTTCATACAATAACAAAATATAAATTCAAAAAATAAATAAATATTAGAACAAATAATATAAAACAACCCCGCAATACGGGGGATATAGTATATTATTAACCGAGTTATAACATCTTAGTTATTTGTGAAACTCTTTTATAAAACTCTAAGTGTATTATAAATTTTCTTACAATAAATAGAATTAAACTCCAAAAAAGTAAAAAACGAGTAATGCAAAACAGCCCCCGTAATACGGGGGATAAAAACTAGTGTGTGTGTGTGTATATATATATAGTCAAGTTATTCTACAAAGTGGAACAAAAATGAGAAGGATGAGAAACCATAATTAATTGACATGTGTCAAGTAGGGACCAAATGAAAAAGAGTATAAAAGTAATATTACACATTTTCTCTCTCCACATGCAAATCACATGTTGATTCCCCCATCATTTTTAAACGTCTATAACCTTTTCATATGATATTTTTTTTAAAAATAAAATTCACCATAATAACAAGCGTTTTTTACCTTTAATATGAGTATAATTTTGTTATATAATAATAAAAAGTAATTTACGTCATTGTGTCTTTTTTCGTACCATTATGTCTATTTTCGTCATTGTGTCTTTCTGTTTGTTATTGTGTTTTTCATCAATGTGTCTTTCATCTAATCATTGTGTTTTTTATACTAATAACACTGTTGTGTAATAGTATACATATGTAATGAAAAATACCAATAAATTATCTAATACATAAAACACAATGATGAATGCATATTACACAATAACCTGAAACGTAAAACACAATAATGAATACATATAACAACACAAGCCTGAAACGTAAGACTCAATGGTAAATACATATAACACAATGGCCTGAAACGTAAGACACAATGGTAAATACATATAACACAATGGCCAGAAGCGTAAGACACAATGGTAAATAATATAACACAATGGCCTGAAACGTAAGACACAATGGTAAATACATATAATACAATAGCTAGAAACGTAAGACACAATGGTAAATAATATAACACAATGGCGTGAAACGTAAGACACAATGGTAAATACATATAACACAATGGACAGAAATGTAAGACATAATGGTAAATAATATAACACAATAGCCTGAAACGTAAGACACAATGGTAAATACATATAACACAATGACCTGAAATGTAAAACACAATGGAATCTATATATTACACAATGCCTTGAACGTAATACACAAACAACATAATACTATTTTTCTCAAATTAAGTGAATATTGAGCACAATGACTAAAGCACAAAGATAAGTATAAAGACACATTCTCAAAGACACAATGACACACGAAAGATACAATGACGTAATCTTTGTGTTAATTTTTATCTTTAATATGAGTATCAATTGAAAAAACACAATGACCAAAATTTATAACACAATGCATAGAAAAACCCAATTAAAAACACAATGGACAACCAAATAACACAATATAAAAAAACCCATCAATTTTATTTTTATATAACAATATGATATTCATATTAAACATAAATACCCTTTTATCTTGTAAACTATTAAAATGAGCAAGCTAAAAATTACAACATTGCCATGTTAATTGTAGACCATAGATCAAACATAATCAATGGTTATAATTTACTTCTTGCACTTCTTGCAATAAAACCACTTCTCTCTTGAACCATCCCCTATATATAGGGGAGGGTTATCCTAAAAATAAAGTAGTTTTCTAGGAAGACTAGGAATAAATCATAATCATTGGATCATGCTAATCAATTGTTGGGATTTAAAATTATTAACGACATAGTTTCTAGAATTACTCTTTCATCATTATAACCGACATAGTTTCCTAGAATTGTTCTTTCATCATAATTTGTAATGGCAAATGTCAAAAATTTGTTGGTTCTTACCATTCCTAGGAAACTACTTATTCTTATTTGAACCCTTTTCTTTATATATTTATATGGGTGGGTTATAATAAAAAGAAATTGTTTTCTAGGAAGAGTAAGAATCAATATAGGCCATTGGATTTATGATCTAATGGTTGAGATTGGTAGTTTTTAAACTACCAAATAGTTTCCTAGGATTAAGGATTTATGCTACATTTTTTTCTTAACTCTAAATTTTGTGTTATTTCTACTCTTCCTACAAAACTATGTATTTTTATTTTAACCTTTTTCTCTCTATATATATATATATATATATATATATATATATATAGGATTAGGTTCTTTTCAGAAGTGATTTTATAGAGAGAAGCGCGAGAAGTGATCTCAACCATTAGATTATTAATCAACGGTTGAAACATTATTGTATTTATTGTAATTAATACAATTTTAAAGACATTAAAATAAATAAGAAAATGTTAGTTTAGGTAAAATAAAATAATTCATCATTTAATTTATTTCATCCATCCCTAAATAAAAGCTCAAAGCATAAATATCTAAAATTTATGATTTGTAAGTTAAAATTTATTTATTTCTTATTTGTTTAGTGTAAGATTTAATTTTGTCTTTATTTCACCAATAAAATGTTTATAGTTTATAACATTTAAGCAAAATATTATCTTCATAATCGATTTCTCTTTTGAAAAATAAATAAATAATTTGAAGATGTGTAAGACGGAAAAAAAATGTGTACGAAGAAATTGAAAATGTGTACAAAAAGATTTGTATGCGAAAATTAAAGATATGTAGGTGAAAAAAATTAGATGTGTAAAAGAAAGTTAAAGATGTGTATGAGATATTTGAAGATGTGTCGGAAGAAATTAAATATGCGTATGAAAAAAATGAAGGTGTTTAGGACGAAAAAAAAAGTGTACGGCGAAATTGTAGATGTGTAGGAAAGAAAATACGCTGTGTATAAGAAAAATAAAAGATGTGTAGTAAAATAAATTAAAATGTGTATGAAAAAACTAAAGATGTGTAACAAGAAATTGAATATATGTAAAAAAGATTTGAATATGTGTTGGACGAAAAACATGCATACGAACAAATTGAAAATGTGTAGGAAAAAAAATTAAGACATGTATGTAAAAATTAAACATATGTAGGAATTTTTGAAAAGGTGTAGGAAAAAATTATAGTTGTGTAGGGTGAACTCAAGAGATAGAGTAAAAAAATATAAAGATTTACTATTTTATAGATTTATTGATTTTTTAAATATTTTAGTTATTGTGATTTGATTATTATATTAGTTGAAAATGTAACTTGTATGGTTTAATTATATATTAATTGGAGAGAGAATATAATTATATTGTTTTAATATTCTTTTCATTTACTTTTAATGATGTAAGATTAAAAATGAAATGAGTGGTCTAGATTAACTTCTCGCACTTCTTGCTGTAACTTGACTTCTCGCATGAATCATCCCTTGTGTGTATATATATATATATATATATGTATATGTATAGGGTAAAGATCCTAAGAGAACACTTGCAAATTGAGAACTTTGAGAATCATTTTGGACAACTAAAAACACATTTAAAAAAAATATTTAAAAAAAAATCATAAAAGAAAAAATAATAAAAATTTTAAAAAAGAAAAAAAACCAAAATTCTTATATTTCATTCCGGTTTCATTAAAAAAATAAATAAATAATAAATAAAAAAAATGTCGTATTATACACATATGTATAATTTTATATAATATTTAGTTACGTAATATACACATACCATGTCAAAAATTTATTAGTTCTTACCATTTCTAGGAAACTACTTATTCTTATTTGAACCATTTTCTTATATATATATATATATATATATATATATATATATATATATATATATATATATATATATATATATATATATATATATATATATATATGGGTGGGTTATAATAAAAAGAAATAGTTTTCTAGAAAGAGTAAGAATCAATATAGGTCATTGGTTTTACGATCTAATGGTTGAGATTGGTAGTTTTTAAACTACCAAATAGTTTCCTAGGATTAAGGATTTATGCTACATTTTTTCTTAACTCTAAATTTTGTGTTATTTTTACTCTTTCTACAAAACTATGTATTTTTATTTTAACCATTATATATATATACAGGGGTGGGACTAGAGAGAACTCCTCTTAAAGAGAGAACTAGAGAACTACTAAAAAATTATTTTTAACTATGTTTAAAAAAATAATTTTTGATTTTTTTTCTTTCCTCCTTCTAATAAGATGATATTGATACTAAAAAAAAAAAAACTTGCCGGTGTAGTACTGTAGTGCATATGTGCACTAATGCCTATTTCATATATACAATAGTGTTTTATTGCATATAATACAACACAGTTGCATTATCCAATACACACTACTGAATATATGCAAATACGACACTAATAATTGTATGCAAAACACATTATCGCATATATGTAATACAACACTAATGCACATATGCACTATATCAATTTTTTTAATTTTTGTATATAATATAACACAATTGCAAATAAACAATACAAACAACTATATATATGTTATTTAACACTATTTTAAATATTAAAATGCACACTATTGCACATATGCATTATAAAAAAAGTCGGTGTATTGCATATATGCATTACTCGTTAATTTTTTTTATGTTTATATTTTTTTGTGGTGAAGAATAACAATATATAAGAAGGATGAAAGAAAAAAATTTTAAAAAATATTTTTTTTAATTAAATTAAAAATACTTCATTATTAATTCTCTAATTCTCTCCATAAAATGGAGTTCTCTTATAATCTTCTCCCTATGTATATATATCCCTATAAAAGTAAAATATCAAATATATCTATTTTGCGACAAACAAATTCTATTTTTACTATTTTACCCTTGCTTATATTTTGCACATCTTTTTAAGCTAAGTCTGCAAAAGAAACATAAACTGTTTATATTGTCTTTAATTAATCATCTACAGAGATGCATTTTGAGGTATTTTACATCATGCTTTTGAATGTACGCACTCCATGAGAGCTCCTACCATGTGTGGTTAAGAGGAAAAAACTTTTGGCATTTACCAATGGAACTCATCAAGTAAAATTGATTGTCAACCTAGATGTAAAGGCGCTTCAGATTCAGCAATGGAAGTGGTATCCAATCTCCTCATGGTGACGATTGTTTGAGCCGCTTTTTCTTTCAAATAGAGAAAACATTCATCCTTTCATCCACCGTTTCAATCTGATTCATCTTAATTCGAATCCTCGAGTAGTATTATTCCTCATTGGCGGTTTACGTCTAATCATTGTTATCAATAACATCTGCATAACGATTAGGGATGGCAATGGGTCGAGTTTGGGACGTACCCGTTAGTTTATTAAAAATACTCGTTGGGTATACCCGACCCAAAACTTATCGGGTTTGACAAGATATAAATAATCAATTACAAAAAATGATAAACTCAACCTAAAAAGAAACAAGAAGTTCTTCTAGTTTCATCATACATTCAATTCAAAAAAAAGTCACCTAGTCTGTAGAGATTGGATAGCGTGATACAATACAACGTATGTAGAACATACTTTATATACTTTTGAATGTCACAGCAAAGACACAAACTCAACACAACTGGTTAAACACAAATAACATTATTTTATTGTTATTGTATATATAACAGGGACTTCTGGTATATAATCGGGTATATTAGAAATCCCAGACCCGTCTCAACCGCGAAAAATTTCAAAACTAATCCTAGACCCGTCCCAAACCCTAATGGAACGGTTAAGACTCGTCCCAATTATGTCGGGTTCGGGTTTCACTGTCATCCCTAATAAGGATGCAGTTGTGATTGTTTGGTGTAAGAAAGGAAAAGAGGGCGACGGTCTACTGTGTGATCACATGATCTTGAATCTTGAGAAAAAGGAAAAATGCAAGATTTAATCTTGGAAATAGTCAAGGTTGTGTGACTATGGACTACCGGTTGTTTATTTTTTCTACCAAGAATTTTCAAGTATTATAAAGGGTAATAAATGGTACATCAGTAAAGGGTAAATATACCATTATTGAAAATATTATAAAATAAGGACATATATGATATTAAGAAGTTCGGTTATATATATATATATATATATATATATAGGGTAATGATACTAAGAGAACTCTTTGTAAATTGAGAACTTTGAAAACCATTTTGGACCATTAAAAACACCTTTAAAAAAATATATAAAAAAATCATAAAACAAAAAATAATAAAAATTTTAAAAAAGTAAAAAAAACCAAAATTCTTATATTTCATTCCGGTTAAAAAAAATAAAAAAAATAAAAAAATTAAAAAAAACGTCGTATTATCACATATGTATAATTTTATATAATCTTTAGTTACGTAATATACACATATGTACAGTCTCATTTATCTTATATTATACACGTGTACAAAAAAAACATGTAAATGTACATATATGTATATATTATACATATGTGTATATTATTTAGCTAAACCGAGTTTTTTTATGAAACCGGGATGATAAAATAAGAATTTTGGTTTTTTTATTGATTTTTGTGTTTTTTTTATTTTATGATTTTTTTTTAGTTTTGGGTTTTTTGTGATCCAAAATGGTTCTTATAGTTCTCAATTATAAAAAGGTTCTCTCATGATTCTGATCCTATATATATACATATATATATATACATATACATATATATATATATATAGTAGTTTTATCCCGCGTGTTACGCGGGTTACTTTTAGTTTTTTTTTTTAATTTCTAGCTGTAAATCTCAAATGACCATGAGTTCATGTATTTAATACCACACATTAACCAATACTTAACAAACAACACAAAAATCATGAACTAATGATAATGAACAATGAAAGCATGAACTGATTAAATCTATCAAATAGAAAGAACCGCTGAGAAGTAGATGCACAATTGATGATGATGAGGATACCTTAGAAATCAAAATGATGCATTTAGCACTCAATTGCCCAAACGAACAAAGCAAAAGATAAAAGCAATAATTCAAGAGTCCACATTTTTGTTCAAGTTATGTTATATAAAGCTTTATACATGGAAATATCATTAAATATTAATGCAACAATATTTGAGCTTTTGTCGTAGTCAAGCCAAGACAAAATTTTAATCTCATTCTTGAAATTGAATAATTTCTCAGTAACTCTGAAAGACAATGGTTCTTCTCATCTCTTGTCATGTTCAAATTGAACCACACATTAGATCACAACAGAACCACACTTTGACTTTATTGGTTAAAGTTGGTACTTTTGATTCAAAATTTGAAAAAAGGTCGTCATAAATCTAACTAAAGCTTCTAATTTGAAAAAGAAAATGGTGTAAAATCCATTTTGTAAAATCAAAGTTGGAACATATATCAAAATTATAAGTTGTAGTTTTAAGTGTGAAATTACATATGGTTGAGTTGAAACAATAAACTAACCCGAATCTGAATCAACTTTGTGACTCGTTAACACACTTTGGGCAAATTGCCCTTGTAGCCTTTTAACTCGTTAAATGTTGTAGTTTTCTGATATCAAGAAAAAATTTAAGCAAGGGCAATTCTAAATTTTTTCCAAATTATGGTAAATCAAACTTTAATACCAGTTTAAGAAGTTGATTTAAAATATTATACCAAAATGACCCGCTTAACAAAAGACATATTTACTACATACTGTATATGAGAAGTGATATTCAACATTCTCCAATTTAATACCTTTATTTTGCGCATTTCGATTGTACTTCTTTCTACATTATAGAAACACGGTTCTATAACAGTAGGACAAAGCTTGAATTCTAAACTTTTAAGATGTTGTACTAACCGTTAAAGTAAACGCAGACCTGCAACCCCCACGCGATAATAATAAGTACCTACAATTAGGAAAGTAAGTGAGTTCCTTTCAAAAAAGAAAAGTGAGTATGCGTACAATTAAAACAAAAGGCTAAATAAAACTGTTAAGTGAGATATCTCTTTTGAAAACCTTGTAAGCTAGAACCAATCTGAAAATCATCAACCGGAGCACGTATACCAGGCGTAAACTTCACAATCCTGTAGATACATATCAGAAGTCTCAGACTTGACTCACTTGAGTAATCACAAATAAACAAATAAAAAACATTAAATATCTGGTTCCTAAGTAAACATGTGAAACTTCAATCAACCTATAACCTAAAGTCCTGCTGTGTTTTAAAAAGAAATTGAAGCGTAAGTAATTTAGTATTAGTAAAACAAAAAGCAGTTCACAATTATAAATTGTGAAATTAAACTTTAGATGTATTTAGTTTGATTATTTATATTACTATTAAGAAACCAAAAGTTTAAAGCTGTAAACAACTCAAAGAAAACAAAGCAATGATAACTCACTTGCTTGGTTAAAATTATGTTAACAAACTCGTGTTTATGGGCAAGACATGTACTTGTTCGTTAAGTTCACTTAATGGATGCTTGATTAACATAAGTTTTATCAACGACATTAAAAATCAAAAATAAACTTTTGATTACCTAGACTCGCAACAGATATTGGCTCAAAATCTAACTAATAAAATATTCCATTATAAAAATTTACTTAGTCGACCGTTGAACCTGTTCAGCCAAAATTAAAAAACTTACTTGCTTGACCCGTTCCTATCAAAATTAAAGAACTTACCTATGTGACCCATTTTGGCAAAAAAAATAAAAACTTTACTCATTTGATTCGTTAGGCCTGTTTTAGTCAAAAATAAAAAAAAAACCTACTCATAAAAAAAGTTTTATATGTGAAGTGAAGTAAAAGTATATACATGGTGGTTTGAAGTGCTGAAGCAAAACCTTTAAACTACTAACTATGTTCAACCTTTAGTGATCTTTTCACCACAAACTTTATGCAAATAATAAACACAGAAATAAATAAACATAAAGCATCATGTATTGCTTTGAGTTCTATTGTATTATTTGGATATCATTTGTAGGAATACTCTGGCCAATCTAATGGCACGGTAACCATGAGTTAAAATATTAAAATTTGAAGCATGACAAATTGGACACATGCATAGAAAAAAAAATTAATTACCTACAGTAGACAAATTATCAAACCGAGCATCTTATAAGTTTCCATTTTATTATGCAATAGGTGCATATTTGGCTTTTAATAAGACCAGACTCCTTTCCAATTTATTTCCTCATTTTGCATCTCCACTTTCCCACTCTAGCGTAGAATCGATTCACTGTTTAACATGGAAATAAGAAACTGCATTATATCATGATAATGATTTTGTATAAATTTTAGGTAGAAAATCGATTTGAAAATAAGGGATTTGAATTCAGTCATGTTCATGTACAAACATAGAGAAACTTCAAAACAAATCAAGCAGCAAGAGTGGATTAACAACCTCAAATTTAGAACAACAAAACAAATAACATATACAGAAAAAAAATAATTGGCTTAGGGTTTCAAATATTTCATAGCTAAAATAGAACGAAGGGGAGAGAAACATGTACCTAATACCCTTGAGACAGTGGTCAATCGAAAACCTAAGACGATGAAATCAGGCGATAGAGACGAGGATGTCAGATTGAAGCTGCAAAGAAGAGAGCGGATTCAACCTAAGATGTTAAGAGTTAGAGAGAGATCGAGATCGAGAGAGGAGATTTGGAAGAGAGCAAAGTTTTTTTATTAGGGTTAAGGGGAGTTGTTTTGTACGCATACGATATAACCCGTTTTGAGAGATTTGGATTCATAAACCCATGGATATCCACGAAATATAAGGATTGAATGAGGGGTCTTCATTATGAAATCAAACAATCTGGTAACTTTAGAGGGGTGGGGAGCGATGTGAGAGCGACACATATGATTTTTTGGTAGACAATTATATAGATAGTTATATATATATATATATGATCAGGATCATGAGAGAACTTTTTTGAGATTGAAAACTATGAGAAACATTTTGGATCACAAAAAACCCAAAAATAAAAAAAATCATAAAATAAAAAAAACACAAAAATCAAAAAAGTAAACAACTAAAATTCTTATTTTATCATCCCGGTTTCATAAAAAAAAGGACAAAAATTCGGTTAAGCTAAATTATATACACATATGTATAATATATACATATATGTACATTTACATGTTTTTTTGTACACATGTGTATAATTTAAGATAAATGATACTATACATATGTGTATATTACGTAACTAAATATTATATAAAGTTATACATATGTGTATAATATGACCTTTTTTATTTTTTTTATTTTATTATTTTTTTAATGAAACCGGAATGAAATATAAGAATTTTGGTTTTTTTACTTTTTAAAGTTTTTATTATTTTTTGTTTTATGATTTTTTTAAATGTGTTTTTAGTGGTCCAAAATGGTTCTCAAAGTTCTCAATTTGCAAAGTGTTCTCTTAGAATCCTTACCCTATGTATATATATATATATATATATATATATATATATATATATATATATATATATATAAGGAGAGGATCATGAGAGAACTCCATTTTATTGAGAGAACTAAAGAACTAATAATGAAGTATTTTTAATTTAATTAAAAAATATTTTTAAAATTTTTTTTCTTTCATCCTTCTTATATGTTGTTATTCTTCACCACAAAAAAATATAAAAAAAAAATTAACGAGTAATGCATATATGCAATACACCGACTTTTTTTATAATGCATGTGCAATAGTATGCATTTTGATATTTGAAATAGTGTTGAATAGCATATATATAGTTGTTTGTATTGTTTATTTGCAATAGTGTTATATTATATACAAAAATTAAAAAAAATCGATATACTGCATATGTGTATTAGTGTTGTATTACATATATGCGATAATGTGTTTTGCATACAATTATTAGTGTCATATTTGCATATATTCAGTAGTGTGTATTGGATAATGCAATTGTGTTGTATTATATGCAATAAAACACTATTGTATATATGAAATAGACATTAGTGCACATATGCACTACAGTACTACACCGACAAGTTTTTTTTTTTTTTTTAGTATCAATATCATTTTATTAGAAGGAGGAAAGAAAAAAAATCACAAATTATTTTTTTAAAAATAGTTAAAAATAATTCTTTAGTAGTTCTCTAGTTCTCTCTTTAAGAGGAGTTCTCTCAAGATCCCACCCCTATATATATATATTCCATATGGGATACGTCGTTAGTCAATTACAACATCGAGATTGTGGATGTGACAACTAAGGAATTTCCTAATCTGTATACATGTTCTAATGTTGATCAGGGTGTTCCATTCTTCACTAACGAAAACATTAAAGCTGCTGAAAACATCTGGAGAAGACGATGGAGAAAAATGATAAAATATTTATTCTGGCAAAATCCTTGTCAAAGTTGTTTGTTTGAAGTGAATTTTCGAATTCAAAGTATGTGATTGTGGCATTTTCTTTTCTTATCTAATATTGAGATTAGTAGTCATGTTATCTGTTTTCGTTGATGTTGCTGGTGTTTTAGTGTTCCTGCCAAAGAAAATACCAAGAGAATGCCAACATATATAAATTTGCAATTTTCTGTTTACGATATAATGGTAAGCTGCACATCGGGCGACTTGATCGACAAGATTCATAATAATATCATGGGATCTTCACAAATGCAAAATGCAGGGCCAGAATATGAAAATTGGATTTTAGATACAAATGCATCAACATCCAAGTGCTAGTTGTAAGGCATTGCGGCATACCCACTCATCATCATGGCCAGCTATAGGGTATGGCAGGGTAGTCGACAGTCACATGCCTGACACCCCGCTAGGCCTGGATTCTTCTTTTAAAGAATAATATTTACTCTTATGAAAACAAATATGTATAATCAATGTATCAACAAAATTACATAATCACTAGCTTGGTCTAGTTGTAAAAGGGTATAATATCTAACCAAAAGGTTGTGTGTTATAGTCATATCTGAGACATTTTTAAGCTTATTTTTATTCAAAAGTTTTTTACATAACTCAAATCATAATCAAGTAAGCCCATTTAGAATTAAATTATTTAAACCCAAAAAATAATAAAAGACCCAAAAAAAAATTCAACTTGGGTCTAACTTTTTTTTTTTGCCTTCTCGAAGCCGACCTTGCTCATCATCACTGCATAGGTATAGCTGCTACTCCCTCCCCGCACTCCTCATCGCTCATAGATGTGAAATGGATTCCATACCCTTTAGCCTAAGTACCTTACTCGAATCCAAAGAATTTGGTTGTTTATAGTGTTGGGTTCCAGTGGTGATCAGTCAACGGTTGAACAATTAAACCCGGTTTTAATTAAAAGGTTTCATAATTATTAATCATATTAATTAAAGATTACGCATCGGAATATTAGGACCAATAATCAACACTTTATGGAACCTTACAGGATCCGGTTATAAACAATACGAGTACGAGTCAAAACAAAAACAAATATAATTGTAAACCGACAACTAATTTAAGTTTACCTCGGTTAATGAATAACCGGTTGAGACACCAAGGTTCAACGTACGTACGCTAGTTGACAAACTGAAACAGACGGGTTGCGGTAGCGGCGATGCACGGTGGCAGCAGCGCAACAGCAGCAACAACAGAGGACGACGTGGAGTGGGCAGCTTTGTCCGGTGATGACTGTTGCTTGTAGAGACGGTGGGTACTGATTTTCTTTTGGCTTACGGAAGTTTACGTCGTCAGTTTTCTCCCCAACCAAAATCACTTTTTCAGATGGATTAGTTTGGAGTTTATATATATGCTGGTGACCTTTTCCTTGTTATCCATGATATGGTGGATTCAATGTTCAAAAGAAACTATATTGCTATTTATAACTATTATAAATAATAATTCCGTCATATTTATTCGTCATTTACCGGTTAAACCATTTAAGCGGATTTTACTTCGTTCTCCAACGTGTAACTCTCACGGATCGTAACTTGGTCGGCCGCGTTAAATTAACTGAACCGGTCCACAATTTCCAACAGTTTCCCACTTGGACGGTTTCTGGTTAAGTTCCTTAACACTGACAGCCAGCGTTGCTCTAGCTACACATGGCTGCCCCAACAAGTTATAACACTTTAAAGTGAACCGATCAAATCTAGTATAGCTAAGTAAGTCCGGATATCGAACCCACGAGACTCTTTTAATTACCTAAATTAACTAATTAGACTTGACTAATAAAAACAACTAATTAAGAAAAAATAAGTAATAACACACTAAGACAATTTAGTTTGACTGATTGATGATGAAAAATCACCTAGGCTGGAATCCCCTATATTGAAGTTATCAATTAATTGGAAAATACTTGTTATGAAATATTGATAGTAAAATTGACACTCAAAAGAAAACATGAACATGACCCCTGACCCCTCTCAAAAAGACACCTATGGGCTTCTATTAACTTTTAAAACACACCAATTTATATATTAAACTCCCTTACGTTTATTTAATTAATTATGAACGAGTACCTTTATAACAATCCTACCTTACGATGCGGAAAATCAAAGGTAGCCTAATAAACTCAATTGACTTGCTAGACAATGTTGATCAATCAAACCTAGACGGACTCCTTACGAAAAACTAAATCTAGCAATCTTAATCAACAAAGATCTTACAATATATATAACCTATCACCTTATAACTTTTTAGGTTAGCGACATACTTTTATTTGTTGACTAATAATATTATTCATATGATCTTATTGCAAATCAATCATAAACTAGTCAAGAACACATAGTGATTGACATAACAAAATCCTATTATACGACAGACAATCACCAAGGATAATGTGGAATAACAAAATTCATCAAACAAAACCAAATACACATATGCATCAATCAAATAAAATCAAACAGTTTACTGATTCATAAAACCATAACGAAAAACAAAATCTAAATAAAATTCAACTTTAAAAAAGGTTCATCAATAGCCTAGGTAGTCTATAATGTTTAGCCTAGAATCTTAAAATCAAACAAAATAGTAATAAAAGAAATCATGGTGAAAATAATAGAGGCGATAAAGGCGATAAAACCTGTATTCTTCGATCTTGAACGTAAAGCTCTTAACCCGGTTGTTTCCTTGGCTTCAAAACCGCCAAATAACTACAATATAAGCTCCAAGAAACTCAAATTAATCTGGTGGCTAAAGGGTATTTTCAGGTTAAGGTTAAGGGTATTTATATAATGAACTAGGCCCAAAACCTGACCAAAAAACGAATCATTCTGGAATAATAGGCTTTAGGCGCCGCGCGACAAGGGTTTAACCACATGACTGCACGACGCACCGTGGTCCATGTGTAGAATGACTGGCTTTGGCCGGTCTGACCGGTTCTCCTTCCGGTTCCTTTCCTTAAGCGTTCCGGCGTCTCGTTTTGGCTTATTTTGACTCGCTTTTCGCCTTTTTCAACTAAGATCATCTTTCGGAACCAATAAAACATAAATATGTCAGTAGTATACAAATCTTAAATTAAAACTAATAAAATATTATATAAAATATACAAGGGAAATATATGTATTTATCATTATATCAAATATCCCCACACTTACTCTTTTTTCGTCGCTAAAAAGTCTTGGTATCAAAATTAGAAAGGTCGATAGTCTTAAAAACATATGAACTATTTTAAAGCTCTATAAAAATGCAAACATCGCGATTACCGATATTGCTATCCACTTAGACCCATGCTTTGATCTTTACTGGAACAAGTAAGATCCCACAATTTCTCTATTTGTATACCTTAGCGGTTTACACAGTTAAGACCCGTTTATTTTCAGTTTTACGTGACCAGACCACCCTAACTTGACTTAAAACTCAAAATTATCAGATTTAAAATTTTTGTTGCTTTCTCTCTCTTTTTTTATTGAATAGTTATGACGATTAATGGTATTGTTTATCCACCTAAATTTAAGCATCAGAGTTTACCAAAGTAGCCATTAGATATGATAAGAAACTTGTTTGTCAGCAATATTTTAGCCAACCTAGGAGCTAGCATCAACCTCTAGGTTTTGAGTATCCTGATTATCCTAATAGAATGTATAATCTTAGTAAAGCTCTATATGGATTACATCAAGCTCCTAAAGCTTGGTATGATGAGTTGTCAAGTCATCTACTTGCAAATGGTTTCTGCAGAGGAGCCACTAACAAGACCTTGTTCTACAAAAGGAAGGGAAGACATTTGCTTATACTTCAAGTTTATGTGAATGGCATCATCTTTGGATCAATTGATGAAGCCATGTGTAAGGAGTTTGAGAATGTGATGAAGTCTAAATACAACATGAGTTCAATAGGAAAGAAAAATAATGGAATATTCATTAACCAATCCAAGTATATGAAGGAAATCTTGACCAAATTCAAGTACAATGATGTGAAGGTTGTTACAACTCCTATGGATATACATGAAAAGATAGTAGCTGATGAAAATGTGGAGTCTGTATATTAAAATGAGTACAGAGCCAAAATTGGTTTAAGATTTCAAGCCAATCCTAAAGTCTCTCACATGAAAAGATGTATCTGACTGCATCCAGACCTTGCATCATGCTTGCTGTGTGTGTATGTGTAAGATTTCCAACCAATCCTAAAGCCTCTCACGTGTTGGCTGTCAAAATGATTTTTAGATACCTGAAGGGAAGCCGGACTTAGGGATTTGGTATCCAAAGAATAGATCATTTGATCAACTTTCTTACATAGATAGTGATTATGATGGTTGCAACATGAGTATGAAGTCTACTATAGGTGTATGTCAATTTCTAGGGAACAGACTAGTGTCCTGGCAGTGCAAGAAGCAGACTACAGTGTCAATCTCTACTGCAAAAGTTGAATATATTGATGCATCTGCTTGTTGTGCACATATTCTATGGATCCAAAATCATATGTTGGACTATGCTTTGAATTTCCTGTTGGGATCAAGATTCGACAAAGGAAAGGTTGGAATCTTCTCAGCCTCCTCCAGAAATGGCTAAGTATGGAATACAAGCAAACTTGGCCCTTCGAGCAAGCCTAGAACTTATTCAAGCAAGGTATTTTACTTTCGAGCAAAGTTATCTTCTAGAATTCTTCTAAGCGTTAGTTCGAGCAAACTGCACTTTATCAAGCAAAGTTCTTCACTTCGAGCAAGGTTTGTTTTAGAGAGAAACCTTGACTTAACCAAGCTGAAACCAAGTATTTTGGTGGATTGAGTAAGGTTGAATAATAAACAGTGGTCCAAGCACACTTGAAGGAAGTTATGGAAGAAATTATTCTAAAGACTTCCAACGAGCAAGGTTCAACCTCAAGCAAGCTACAGTGTCACCGCATACTTAATTTGTTATAATAAGTTAAAGACAAAAGGTTGAAAGGATCAAAGAAGAATAAGTTTTCTGGTAGGATATTATCGAGCAAAGTTTGGTTTTATCATGATTGAAGTATGCTTTAAGAATATTTTCTTTGGAAAATATTCAAAGTAAAGCTTACTCGAAGAACTTTCCGAGCACACTTATGGGTACAAGGTCTGCTCGACAAGGATAAAAGCTTACAAGCTTACTCGAAGACCTGTATCAATCATTAAGGTTTATAGAAGGTGTCAGGTGTGCCTATTTAAGGAAACTTTAGGGCACATTTATGACAACAGACATATAGCAAATATTGTGTGATTTGATAGCTGACACTTTCTTATAAAACGAATATTTTTGTACGAAAAGTTGCCTCGCACAAACATTCCACATAGAAACCCTAATAGATCTTCATTGTATTCTTGATAATATTAATGGAAATCTTTTGAGTTACTTGTTTTATTCCTGTTCGTCTAGCAACACTTTAAATATCATGGATTCCGCCTTTGATGTTCACTGAATCTTCACAGAGCAGAACTCGTAACCGTCTTGTCAACACACTGTTGTTGGTTACGAGAGTGATTTTTGTGGTTGATTGATTGGTCCAGACAAGTGGTATTAGAGCTTAGTTTCTGTATTTGTGAAGATTTGTTGTTGCTGATTGTGAAGTTATTGTTGCCTATATGTTGATTTTGAATGAGAAGAATGATGACGTCAGCTGAGCACTGTTCCATTGATTAGTGACGTCAGCAGATCTGTTCTTAATTTTCTCACACCTACAATCTGTTGAGTTTTAAAAGTTTTTAATTCTCAAATTTATCTTGTTTATTGCTTATTTGAGTATAGATCTTATCTTGGTCTTATCCATCCAGTTTCATCAGATCTAAGAATTTTATTCTCAGATCTGGTCGTTTTAAAAATTTTGTCAGGTTTCAAGTAATTTTAATTTCTAAAACTTTTTCAAAAATACCAAAAATATTACTAGACTAATGGATGACCAAGAAGTGTCTACTAACAAGATTTCAAGGCTGTTAGGACAGGAAAATTATATCAAGTGGAAGGTCCTCTTTGAAGCTGTTGTGTGCTATAATGATGTTGATATGTGGAATTCGATCAAAAATGGTCCATATAATCTTGATGGCACATACAACAATCAAATGTTGGAAAGACACATGAAAAATAAGGATGATAGGGCACTATCCATATTGAAACTTGGTCTGTCATGGGAGATCATGGCAAGTGTGGCTCATCACACTACTGCAAAGGCTATGTTTGATGCAATTGTTAAAATGTTTGAAGGAAATACCAAGCTGAAAGACAATAAGAAAGACAGATTGAAGCAACAACTTGATAGATTCAAGTTCAAGGAAGGAGAGAGGCTAAAATCTGTTTTGCAAGGGTGTGTGGCTATAGTCAATGAAATTAGAACCATTGATCTTGCAATAAGTGATTTTTATAGAACAAGAAGTTGCTATCATCTTTATCTGGAGAGTGGTACACTGCCAGCAAGTTCATTATATAAAAGGAAAATATCCCAACCTTCAAGATAGATGATGTTATCTGCTTTCTACAAGTTGTTGAACATGAAATGATAGAGAATCACATGATCAAGGATGATAAACCAAGTTTCCAAGTTGCAAATGCTCTAATTGCACCAATGGGGAACCTGTAAACAAAGAACCAACAACAAGTTCGCACAATTAAAGAACCAAATGAATTTAATGTTGAAACCCCAAGAGTACTTGTGGCTGGTCAGTCTGGTAACCAAAGTGGATAGTCAAGGTTTAATGTTCAATTGATGGAGGATGGTGATACATCCTCACTGACAAGTGGTCATGCTCCCTTTGTTGCTGGAAACATTAATCAAGGAAATGATTGTAAAGCTCTCTTCTCAATGTTCACCGACTCTTATATAGTATTTGTGGCCCATAATTTGGTTCACACAAGAGTAGTGTAAGAAGATCTTGAACAAATTGATGTTGACGATTTTGGGATATGGATCTCAGATGGCAAGCAGCCATGTTGGCTGTGAGAAGCAAAAGGTTATACAACAGAACTGGTAGATCATTGGTGTCTGGACCTAATGACAGAATTGGTTTTTGTTAGTGCATTAGTGTCTAATGATAGGTCTTATGGGCTTATTATGCCATATTTGTATAGTTAAGGGGGCTAAAAATGTCATTTTAGTGAAATTGTTAAGGGCGTATAAGTTCAGACCAACGTATATGACTTATACGTGGCGTATAAGTCTTATATGCCAGGGGAACTTATACGGCCATAGGAGAATTGTATAAATATTTCTTAATAATCATAATTTGTAACAGTTCATGGAAAAATCTGATTAGAGTGTACTCTCATTGTTATATCAATATATGATGTTTATGAGTGATTTGTTTGTATTCCTTTATTATATGTTTCCGCAATATTATTTGGTATAGTAAACACATTTTAATTGATTCGTATCATATCGTTTTACACGTATATGATGTATATGATCCGGACCATGAACTGTCAAGTGGTATCAGAGCTATTGGCTTGTGTTTGCTACTGAATTGAACACAATTACTTGAAGATTTGAAGAACACAAAGTCAAAACCAAAACCGATTGCTGTTTCTTCAATTACTCACTCATTTATAGACAAAATTCAAATTCATTCAGTGATTATACTCGTTTTCGCTTGTTAATCATTTCTGCACGAGTGGAATCATCAAATTAGAGGAAATAATCAAGTTATTAATCTTGAAGTTTGATTACTCTCTGCAGCATATAAGTATGATCATCACCGTATTAGCTTAGTTTTCACCGTATAAGCTCTACTCTGTATAAGTAGTTATACGTTCTGTTTAATCGCCGTATAAGTGCGTTACACGCTGAGGTGTTATACGCCGTATAAGTGATTTAGGACTTATACGAAAGTAGGTACTTACACGTTTCATATCATATACGCCTGAAGTGCTTATTTTATGATTTTCGTGCAACGATGGAAGATTTGAATGCTTTTGTGACACACCCGTAACCGATACTACAGAATATCAATTTGGAGAATGAAATGGGAACATCTACTAAGCCTCCGAAGCTTTTAAGGATGGAAGATTATCCAAGTTGGGCTGATAAGTTCGAGACTTATGTTCAAGCTGTGAATTATAATGCGTGGGAAGTTGTTGAGGTGGAATACATCATTCCACGAAACGAGAAAGGTACTAGTCACCGACTATCTCCAATTATTGAGGCTGAAAAGGAAAGATTTCTTCATGAGAAGAAGATGATGAATTCGTTTTAACAATCGATCAAGTCTGAAAATGTTCTATTTTTACAACATAATGGATTATGCCACTCAATCTAGGAAGCGTTGCTGAATAAATACAAAGGATATCCTAACATGAGAAAATCTAAGATGGCTCTGTTAAAGAAAGAGTTTGACATATTTACCATGGTCAAAGGTGAATCGATGCTCCAATTGATTGACAGATATTGTCATCTTGTGAATGAGATGAAGAGATTGAAAATTGATAAGGAAGAGTATGTATATATTGACAAGCTTGCTGATTCTTTATATGATGACTTGGAAACCTTCATTATGATTCAACAATCTAACTCGATTAACTATGCAAGATTGACTCTAGCTCGATTCATTGAAAATTTGGAAGAACATGAACTTGAGATACGAAAGAAACAGAAGATGAAGAATACTTCGGTTACTCAAGACATTGGGTTATACTTTAATTCATCACAATCTGTGATTTCTCCTAGCCCGAAGATTCAAACTACTTTTGTCACAAATAGTAGTTTTGGTAGTAATTCTCAAACAGGTCAACCATCTAACATACCACACTACCCAAGCTCTTACACTGGAACCAATTCAATCAATTCTGCTCCTGATCAATCCCCAAAGCCCGCTAGTCCGCCATATGATGTTATTTAATGCAACATTGCTGTTAATATCAATAACAACAATGGACTGACAATCGAAAACGTTCAAGAACATATATCTTTCTTAGGATCCGTCCTTGAGTCATATGAGTGTTTGATAGCTGGGCGTATTGGTAACTACAACATGACAAAAGAAGATTATGATCAGATTGATCATGAGGAAATGGAGATGCTAGATATTCGTTGGTGTATGGAAAGTGTGGTGAGAAGGGCTCAAAGATTCAGAGAGATTAATGGTAAGAACTGCCTTGATTGGACAACTTCAAAACTCGGATTTCATAAGTCAAAGGTCCGATGTTTTAGATGCAAAGAAAAAGGTCACTTCAAGAGGGAATGCATGAATCCAGAAGTTGGAGATGCTAGTCCTAATCCTTTTGGTAGGGACTACAATCGACAAGCTATTTATCATCAGAGTTCTCCTGCACCAGCTGAATCAACAAAGATGAGGGTTTTAACTGGAATTCTATTGTTCATCGAGCAAATGTTTCTAAGGTGATTGATGAGGAAGCTGGAGAACAGGTGTGTGTTTCAAATGCAGATGGAGTTGAGAAAGATATGGAAACTGAAGATATTGTTGCTGATCAAACTGATGCTGATGCTGATGATCAACAACAGAACAATACTAAGGATATTTTAAGTGATCCAAGGGTTTCTTAAGGCGATGAATGTGGTGACTGATTCACCACATCATGATGCTTCATCATCTTTTTCATGTGATGAGCAACCTGTTAAATCTTTTAACAGCTCTGAATGTGAGAGCGAAGTGGGTAAGAAAGTTGCTGAATTTGTGTTTTTTGAGATCAAATATGAAACTAGTGATAAATCTGGTAATCAAAATGTTAAAACCAGACCTGAAACTCAATCATGTACTGAAAATGGTAATCAGAACTCAAAATTTGCTAAAACTAGTTTTTATTACAAAAGAAAAGGTTTTGGGTTCAAAAGGGAGACAAAGTGTCTGTTAAACTAAATGTGGGGTTTCAAAAGATTGTTTTTGTTAAAGGTGAGACCTCTGAAGAAGAGAAAAAGGCCATCAAAGAAATCAAATGATGAGTTTTATATACTCAAATTTGTGACAAAGGATTTTCAACTCATTTTACAAGTCAAAATTGTCTGATTCTCAACCATGGGTTCAAGATTCCAGATGAATGGATATTGATGAAGGCACCAAGGGATAATTATATTTATGTGCTTAACATGAGTGTTGCATCATCGACTTAAGGTACTGTACAGTGCTTTGTCACCAAGGCTTCAAAAAAGAAGTCGGTGTTATGCCATCGTCGAATAGGTCATATAAATGTTCGCAAGATGAACTATCTTGTTCACAACCAACTGGTTGAAGGCGTAAATGTCATGGGTTTTCATTTGAGTACTGATTGCTTGATTTGTAAGTTAGGAAAACAAAAGAAAAAATCGCACCCGACAAAGTCTCTCAATTCAATCAACTTACCTTTCTAGAGGGTACATATGGATTTGTTTTGTCCTGTGAATGTCAAAAGTATCACCGGGGAACTTTATTGTTTGGTGGTCACTGATGATTACTCACGATTCTCGTGGGTGATGTTTCTTGAATCGAAAGATGTGACCTTCGACAACTTGATGATTGTATTCAAGAAATGGACACCTAAGTTGCCTAAGGTGTTTAAGTCAAGAAATTATAAAATTTCGGAAGGTGAGCTGATAAGAACGTTGAGATATACAAGACCAGATTCGCTACGTGTGATACCGTTGTACCCAATGGAACATGATTTTCATCCATATATCCTCTGTTGGTCCTATTTAGCGTTGACTGGTGTAGCAAGCAATTACTTGGATCATGGAGAAGAAAAATATGATGTTATCCGAGTATATGATCCGATGTGGTTGGTGAACTGGTCGCTGAAAGACATAGAGATATTACATATAAACAGGATCCAATGCAATGATGATACAGTTAAGACTCAAGCCAACCAGTTCCAAAAAGTTGTGGATTTATGTTTTGATAAGAAGATTCATTCTAGAAAGGCTTGGGAAACTTAACTGGAGAGCTGTTAGTGATGAACAAGAAAGGATTGAGGCTGAGATGGAATCTGAACATCAGAATCGAGTTACTAACGCATCGTGGAATAGATTTCAACATATGCCTATTGGAGTATCTCATCCAACATCACAACAAGGATCGATAAAGCCATCTTTTGAAGAAGTGAGAAAGGCATATCGTAAGAGAGTTTTTGGTATTGATTGAAGATGTAAAGACTTAGAAATATCCAAGGGGGAGTTTGTTAGTGCATTAGTGTCTAATGCTAGGTATTAGGGGCTTATTATGTCATATTTTTGTAGTTAAGGGGGTTTGGGGAAATACAAAAACATTTGAAAAAGTATAAAATCCAAAAACATTGAAAAATGTGTAAAACACAAAAACAATAGAAAATGCTCCTCAAAATGAGTTTTGAAGCATAAAAGGAAAATGATAGTACATTGATCATCTTGTTCCAAGTACCGGAAATACTATGTATAAAATTCTATTGCTTAATGTTCAGTGTATTGGTAGGCTTTTAAACAAACAAGTAAGGGAATACGTGATATAAACATAACTAGCCTAATTGAAAGATGGGTTAGCATTCTAGCAAAAGTCTTGGTAATGAAAGGAGAAATGTATTAGCCTGTCATACTCAAGCCTTATGTTTCAGTAGATCACAAAAATAAAGTGTTGGGATGAAGAAAAGACATAAGGAAGATTGGAATCTTTTCAACCTCTCTGAAAATGGCTAAGTATGGAAACTATGCACACTTAGGTCTCCCAGCAAGCTTTTACTTAATCTAGCAAGGTATTTTGCTTTCCCAGCAAGGTTATCTTCTAGAATTCCTCTTAAGTGTTAGACCGAGCAAGGTTCACTTTGTCTAGCAAGGTTATTCTTCAAGCCAAGAAAGGTTTGTTTCCTAGCAAACTCTTGACTAAACCAAGCTGAAACCATGTCTTTTGGAAGATCTAGCAAGGTTTATTCATAATAAATAGTGGTCTCAGCAAGCTTGAAGGAAGTTGATAAAGAAATTACTTTCTAACGAGCAAGGTTCAACTAAGAGCAAGCTACAGTGATTCCAGCACACTTAGGTTTGTTCAATAAGTTAAAGATAACAAAGGTTGAAGGGATCTCTAAAGAACAAATTTACTCGTAGGACTATATCGAGCAAAGTTTGATGTGGTCAAGAGGATTGAAGTGTGCTAGATGAATATTTTCTAAGGAAAATATTCTAAGTAAAGCTTTCCCGGAGAACTGTTCCCCAACACACTTTATGGTTACCAGGTCTGCTCGATGAAGACAAAGGCTGTAAAGCTTGCCCGAAGACCTGTTTACACTTAGAATGTTTTGTATTTCGTTTGAATATGTAATGTCACTATCATTAGGGTTTCTAGAAGGAATGTCAGGTGTTAGGACATGCCTATAAAAGGAATATTTTAGGGCACACCTATTACACACCTAGACCTTACACCTGATTGTGATTTTGACGACTGACTTAACCCTGTACGGAAATTTTCCGTAAAATCCATACATTCCACTATGAAACCTTAATTGATTTTCATTGTATCATTCATAATGCTAATGGAAATTGTAAGACCCCATTACCGGTGCCCTACGTTGGACGTTGGATTTACTCATAAACACAGTTCTACAAATCAGAATTTATTAAAACTTTCGCGGAAACGTTAACTTTAATCATTCGATACAAAATATTCGATCTTTTCTTTAAAACATAATATACAACATCATATTTAAAACATCATTTATCTTCCATCTTCAGATGCCAACCATTCAGTCCATGCCATGTGCCCTCCTCATGCTATCTCATTAAACATATTTACCTGCATGCATACTAAAAGTCAGCTACGCTAGTGAGTTTTAGTTAATCAGGCAACATACAATTCATTCTCATACATTCCTTCACGTATCCGAAGACACGTATTAATACCTTAACCTTGTATATATATCCATAAGAGGAACGTCACGTAATATCTATTAAAAGAACCATTACTATTACCCATACTATATATATTCTTCATAGAAGGAACAATCTATATATATTATCCGTAGAAGGAACCCTATAAATTATCCATAGAAGGAACACTATATATTATTCATAGAAGGAACGACTTGCATTATCCATAGAAGGAACTCTATAAATTATCCATATAAGGAACACTATATATATTATTATTAAATATCCATTTAAGGAACACTAATAAGATCCACATACCTTATCTGCACTATCACTCCCGGGTCTATGTCCAATAGAGGTTAGAGGGATTTACCATCCTAACTTACTATATCAGACATAGAATCCGCATACCGTTCATACACTTGCTTCCACATACCATACGTACAACTATAATCACCTTCCGTGTCAATACGTGCAATATCCGAAGATCGTTCACGTACCGACAAGCTTTCATTCACATTCAAGACATAAATTACTTAACATATAAAACATACATGGCATACACTTACCATTTAAGACAAGTGTATTAACTATCACATCGAATATGCACACAGCCCCGAAAACATAACAAGGAAGTGGGACTAGAAACTCACCTGTCTCCGGTATCCTTATGAGTTAATAGTGATTTCTTTCTTCAATTGAGCACGGCTAACTGTACATCAATTACATGTATCAATTTCCTAATCCTATTCTCTTTCTTTAGGTTGCACCAAAAATGGTTAAGTCTAGTATATTCTAATAGCATTGTATTAGAATATCTTGTATTTGAATGGTATTAGAATACATTTATGTTAATATACATTTGTATTCTAATAGCATGTGATTAGAATACATTCGTCTTAGCATTCAACTTGTATTAGAATACCTTTGTATTCGAATGGTATATGATTATAATACATTTTTATTCTAATGATCACAGTGTAATCTAGTGATACATTGTAATCTAATTATACATTGTAATCTAAATCATGAACTGTAATCTAATGATACATTGTAATCTAATTCATGAATTGTAATCTAATGATACATTGTAATCTAATGATACATTGTACTCTAATTCATGAATTGTAATCTAATGATAGATTGTAATCTAATGATACATTGTAATCTAATGATAAATTGTAATCTAATGATACATTTTAATCTAATTCATGAATTGTAATCTAATGATAGATTGTAATCTAATGATACATTGTAATTTAATTCATGAATTGTAATCTAATGATAGATTGTAATATAATGATACATTGTAATCTAATGATAGATTGTAATCTAATGATACATTGCAATCTAATTTATGAATTCTATCTAATGATAGATTGTAATCTAATGATACATTGTAATCTAATTCATGAATTGTAATTTAATGATAGATTGTAATCTAATTCACGAATTGTAATCTAATGATAGATTGTAATCTAACGATAGATTGTAATCTAATTCATGAATTGTAGTCTAATGATAGATTGTAATCTATTTTGAACATTGTAATCGAGTTTAGGATTGTAATCGAGTAAGGCATTGTAATCGAGTAAGGCATTGTAATCGAGTTTATGATTGTAATCAAGTTTAGGATTGTAATCGAGTAAGACATTGTAATCGAATAAGGCATTGTAATCGAGTTTAGGATTGTAATCGAGTACGGCATTGTAATCGAGTAGGCATTGTAATCGAATAAGGAATTGTAATCGAGTAAGGCATTGTAATCGAGTTTAGGATTGTAATCGAGTTTAGGATTGTAATCGAGTAAGGCATTGTAAGCGAGTTTAGGATTGTAATCAAGTTTAGGATTGTAATCGAGTAAGGCATTGTAATCGAGCAAGGCATTGTAATCGAGTAAGGCATTGTAATCGAACGAGCTGAAGCTTTTTGTCTGTTTATCACTATTATTATTATATTTCATGACCTTAAGACTTTATCATGGTTCGGCATTAACCCATTAATATTTTCTTAACCGTTTTCGGCCAAAACTTGACCCGTGTAACCATAAAGCTTGAACCTTCATGGTAAAACGTTCAAAACTAGATCTAGGGTTTCTTTATGAGCCGTTCGTAACCATAAGTTCGTTAATTCCTTTTTAATAATTAAGTTTGCAACTTTATGATTTATCTAGACCCGATATACTCTATGTTTAAGTTTCATAACAAACCGTTTATAAAAATATAACCTTATATGTAAAGGACAAACCTTTTTGATGTTTCTAGACTACGGTTAGCTTCGGTTATGAACAATAATCTTGTATCTCGCTTGTATATCAAGGATCTAACGAGATATAGCTTGGTCTCGGTCTTGGATCTTCTTTCTCGCTTGCGGCCGTGTATGGAGGATTGTGTGTGTGTGTATGTGTAGGGAGGCTATGGTGTAGAGATGGATAAAAATGGAAATGATTAAGGTTTAAGCGGTATTAATACTCGCTTAAGCCCATGGACCTAAGGCCCATCTTTCCTTTTTGGTCCATACTTATTCCATTTAATTAGCCTACTTAACCTTCCATCTTTATTAGTTTATTAATTCTTTATTATTTCTCTGTTAATCCGAGTAAACTATTATGCCATAATTAAATAATGTATTAAGTATTATTCTAGGAAATTTCGGGATGTTACTGGAAATCTTTTGAGTTACATTGTGTGTTTGTTACTTTTATGTCTGTCAAGCAACATTTAGTGTGTTAGTGTTTCCACCATTAATACTCTATTGTTCTTACCATAAATAGTAATTCGTTAACCTTCTTATCAACACTTATGTGTGAGTTACGGCAGTGAGTGAATGATCTATTGAGTGAGATATTCGGGATCTACAAGTGGTATCAGAGATTGTTTCTACTATTTTGGTAAAGAGCTATTGCTGAATATTGTTGATTTTGAAGATGAAGAGTGACGCCAACTGACAATTGTTACATTGGTTTGTGACGTTAGTTTCCCTGTCCTTCATTTTTCACAGATCTAAAATATTTTTGAGGTTTAAAAGTATCTTCTCACCTTGATTTACATTAAAGTTATTTCCTTTTTTATAGATCTTGCTCTAGTCATTCCAGATCTATCAGATCTGAGGGTTTCATCCACAGATCTTGATGATTTTTGAAATTTGTTAAGTTTTTCTTTAAATTTGCTAAGTTTTTAAGTTTTAAAAATATTTCTAAAAATACCAAAAAGATGTCTGAATCATGGATGAGGAGAAAGTGTCTAAAATACGTTGATGGGGGACGGGCATACGCATACTATGTGTAATGCTTCACTCATTTACGATAAATAATAAATAAAAAGTCCATTCAATTTCGACAAAAGACCCACACCCAAGTTCCATAGCCCGCTATCCCGATCATGATTTTCCTACCCCCAGAGGGAAAGGCCTTTTTAGGGAAAGAGAGGTTCTCTAGCTTGATTCAAGCTGTGCGGGTGAAATCAGACAGTCCAAGAAGACCTCGGTCTTGGGTAATAGATGGATCCTATTCAAATTCCAGAAATAAGTCACTTCAACAGCCTTCGATGGTTATACGGGTATCCAAAATACAAACGAGATGGATGTTTGTTGTCCCAACCATTCTTTTAGTCCCAAGCCTGCTAAAGAAAGGGATAATTTATAACAAAGTTTTAGTGTTGTTGATTCCTAGGTGTAGTGCTTCTAACAAGATACCTAGACTTTATGGATTGGAAAATTACATCAAATGGAAAGTGTTTTTTGAAGTTGCAGTTTGGTACAACGATGTTGAGATGTGGCATTCAATCAAGAACGAGCCCTATGTGCCGGATGGAACTAACAACAATCAGACTGTTGAACCAGAATGAAAAAGAAGGATGACAGAGCCTTAGCCATGCTGCAGTTGGGCTTATCATTGGAAATTCAGATCAAAGTGGCTCAGCATACAACATCAAAAGCCATGCATGATGCTTTGTTGGAGATGTTTGAAGGAAACACAGAGTTGAAGAATATAAAGAAAGAAAGGCTAAAGCAAAAACTTGACCGATTCAAGTATAAAGATGGTGAAAGACTAAAGTCTATATTGGAAAGGTTCTTAACTATTTTTAATGAGATTAGGACAACTGATCTTGCAATCACAAATTCAGATCTGATCACAAAATTGCTTTCATCCTTATCAAAAGAATGGTATACTGCCAGCAAATTCATTAGGCAGAAACCAAACTTTTCAGAACTTAAGCTTGATGATGTGATATGCTTCCTGCAAGTAGCAGAGATTGAGATGATTGAAAATGAAATGATCAAAGAAGACAGACCCTGTTTTCAAGTAACCAATGCACTCATTGCACCCATGGGGAACTTGTCCACTAAGAATTAACAACAAATTCCTATAATACAAGAGCCAAGTGAGCATGGCGGTGATACATCAAGGAGTTTTGTTGCTGGTAGCTCAAGTAATCAAGGTGGACAATCAAGATTTAATGTCTAGTTGATTGATGACAATGACACATCCTCTATGGCCAGTGGGCATGCTCCTTATAGTGATGGCAATGCTAATCAAGGAAATGAGTACGAAGCCTTATTCTCAATGTTTACTGATTCATACAATGCCTTTGTGGCCAAGATTATGATCCACACCAGTGTTGTTCAAGATGACCTTGAACAAATTGATGCAAATGACCTAGAAGACGTGGATCTAAAATGGTAGGCTGCTATGCTAGCATTGAGAAGCAAGAGACTCTTCAACAGGACAGGAAGATCATTGGTTTCTGGACCTAATGATATAATTGGATTTGATAAATCCAGAGCTATCTATTACAACTGTCAGTTACCTGGTCACTTTGCTAGGGAATTCAATCAACCTAGCAAATTTCATAACAACCAGCCAAGAAATCAGTGTCAGTACCAGAACCAGAATCAAGGTCAGTAGAGAAAATTCAACAACTACAATAACCAACAACCACAGAATCACCAACAAGTAATTCCCCAACATCAGAACTTTCAAAGAAATAATCAAAACCCTCCACAAGCTCCCACAAACCCCAACAGAAACAATGTCAATCCTCCAAGAAACCAAGAGAATGTTGCATTAGCTGCTAAAGAACAAGAAGGTCAATTTGATTGGAGCAATCATGCAAATGTCATTGAAAAAGCATGGATAAGATGGAGAATGAAGCTGGATCTTCTTCAACTCAGGTACATTCAAATATCTCAAAGCTTGAATTACTTGAATTGAATGAATCACTAATAATGGCTGTTGAAAAGTTAGAAAGTGAGTGTTTTAAGAAGCAAAGTATCATTAATGTTTATTAGACAAGTGACATGACTTTTGAAGAAAGAATCAAAAGTCTAGAACAAGATTGTATGGACAGTTACCTGAAACAATCTAGATATGTCACTGAAATAGAAGAAATGAAGAAGATGTTTCTCGAAGAGAAGTTGATGAACACTACGCTTCAAGTTGAAAATAATTTCCAAAAGAACTTAGTTTCAACCGGAAATATCAAGTTAAACAAGATTAAGGAATAAGATAAATACAAGGTTGTTCCTCCACCTTTCAATGACAACTATTAATTGAAAGTTGATAAGGAAAAGAGAAATGAATTTCTTGATCAGTTTAGAGATGTGATTAAAGAGAAGAAAGAATTCACTGAAAAATATAAGACGGTGGAAGTTGATGTTAATTGTGAATTTTTGGTGAAAGAGAAGAAGTGTGATGAAAATTCTATTGGTACACAAGTGTCTGAAGATGACCTTGATGAGGAAGTGTTGGATAGAGATAACTTGAGTGACTCAAGTGGCAAAAGCAGTGAAAGTGTGGAGAAGGGAATGAATGAAGAAAAGGAAACAAAGGACAAGATCCCTTTGTTGCCAAAGACAACTGCCAAGATGAGAAGGCATCTTGAGCAAATGAGAAGAGAACACCAATCATTTGACATTTGTGGTGGTTCTAAATCAAAGAAGAACAATGAAAGAACAGCCTACAAAGTCCCAAAAAGAAGAGAAAATGTCAAGGAAAACAAGAAAATAGAGGAAACAAAGAAAAATGATGATCAATTCATCCCTATTTATTCTGTTTTCTCAAACCAAGAGTTGTTTAACATTGGGGAAGTAGAAAGTGTGGAGGAGTATTTAAGAAGGCAATCAAGGTTTAGGAGCAACTTAGAAGATGAACCAATAAATATGGAAAGAATAATCATTGTCAAAAGCACTATTTCAAGAGAAGAGACAAATATTGAACAATTTGTACCTTTTCACATAAACTTTAATGGCTCAATAACACATCATAAAACCATTGGTATTGATAAACTTAGACCAAGTGAAAGATATAAGATGAGAAACTCAAGTGATAAATTCAAAGGTCAAGTGTGGTGCAAAATCTATGATGTTTATGGTCATCACACTGATTCATGCTGATATGGGCTAAATTATATATATAAATACTATAACTGTTCCCTACATTTTTGAGTTGTTTTGAGTTAGTTTTATTAAATAATTCACCTAATCGGCTCATATTTGGGTTTTGAGGGTTTAAAGATTCAGCGAGTTAATATTGAGTGTTTTCATTAAACTTGAGACTAACGAGTGAAACTTAAAACAAGCTTTGTGTATTTGCTATTATTATCATTTTCACATACTTATGATAAATTTATAAGTTACTAAAATATAATATATAGTAAACTTAATAAAAGGATGTCACGTAAAGTGTATGCTACACCACAATTATTAATGTTAATTATTTTACATTGATTTATATTTTATGATGCTCACTAATTGGTAGTACATGTAGGGCCGGAGAAACGTGAATATATTTGGACTTGGCCCACAAGAAAAAAAATCATATAACAACACAATTAATTGGAGGCATACGCAGGCAGCGGGGGTTTTTAACCCTCTACTGAGTGGACAAAGTCAAAAGGGGGCGACCCTAGCCTGTTGGTGGTTTGGAGTTCCGAGAACAAAGCAAGAATTGGAAAAAAAGAAGCTTGCAAGGACCTCTAATAAGTCAACGGCCAAAAAATAATTAATAAGCAACAAGATAGGCTGCTCAATTAATTTAAGCTCACAAGCTAGCAGCTCAACTATTTATATTTATTTTACGATGAACCACACTTTATTTTTTATTCTTGTTTCATCGATTATTATGATTGGCTAAATTGTTATACGGCCTGGGTTTGGATGAATACTTTTTAGACTCGTTTTATTTTCAGTTTTGGATTATATATTAATTGGTTCATGTTTTGGTAAAGTTTTTATTTTATTTGGTTGTGATGCATATGCGTATTTGGTATTAATTTATTATCAGTTTTTGTTCCATATGCGTCTTTGTGAACGTCTTTCATGTATGGATGCATATTAGGTTACTTACTGTGTGTTTGTAACTAGTTTATGGCTTATTGTTAACGTATTCCATAGGAACGGTAATTGAGAGTTTAGAGATACCTTATATTCCGCCACTTGGGAGACCGAGAGGTAATTAAGTGTCGTCTGTTTTGGTCTCTTTCGGGTTTGGTTAGTGATTGGACGGGAGTGAGTTACCCTAGATTCCTTTAGATTCTTACATATCCGAATTATAACCGAATTCAATAAAAATACCCCTTTACGCCTTAAGGTGTTTTGTGATTAGAGAGACCGGGAGGTGATTTAATCTTTGGGTACCTTAGCATAGTTAGGTAATGTGAGACTGGGAGGTGATCCGAACCATTAAACCGTTGAGCTTACATGATATTTAGGGTTCTTAGGTATTGTTGGTGAGACCGGGATGTGATCTAGCATACTTTAGTTATTTCCTAAATTTCATATATTTAGAATACGGTACCAATCATAAATCCAATTCCGAGAGTTTACGAGTTAACTAGTAGGTTTCCTTGCCTAGGTAGTTGTTTCCCCTATTTGAGTTCTAAACCAAGTTGTTCGTGTCTAGTTTTAGAGTAAGTTTTATTTAGTTTATATTTAATAATTAAAAAACACAAAAATCAATTAAATCTATTTATTTAAGTTATTAGTCAGAGTCTAGTTTAGGTGTTGCTAGTGTCCTTTGGGTTCGATATCTGGTTCATTAGGCTTTACTACAGTCGATAGGTACACTTGTCTGTCTAGTGGTCTAGCATTAGGAGAGTCTAGATTTATAAATTTAAAACTAGAGTGTCTAAGTTAGGTTAGGTTTTAATAGACCGCGTTTCGCACATCACATGCCTAGACAGCCGAGGGTGTTCCAATCTAAGGGGATATTGTTGGGATGAAGAAAAGACATAAGGAAGATTAGAATCTTCTCAACCTCTTTGAAAATGTCTAAGTATGGAAACCGAGCACACTTAGGCCTCCCAACAAGCTTTTACTTAATCTAGCAAGCTATTTTGATTTCTCAGCAAGGTATTTTGATTTCTCAGCAAGGTTATCTTCTAAAATTCCTCCTAAGTGTTAGACCGAGCAAGGTTCACTGTGTCTAGCAAGGTTGTTCTTCAAGTCAAGCAAGGTTTGTTTCCATGCAAACTCTTGACTCAACCAAGCTGAAACCAAGTCTTTTGGAAGATCTAGCAAGGTTTAATCATAATAAACAGTGGTCCCAGCAAGTTTGAAGGAAGTTGACAAAGAAATTACTTAAGGACTTCTAAGTTCTACCGAGCAAGGTTCAACTAAGAGCAGACTACAATGTACCAGCATACTTAGGTTTGTTTAATAAGTTAAAGATAACAAAGGTTGAATGGATCTCAAAAGAACAAGTTTGCTCGTAGGACTATTTGATATGGTTAAGAGAATTGAAATCTACTAGAAAATATTCTATGTAAATCTTTCCTGGAGAATTGTTCCCCAACACACTTTATGGGTACCAGGTCTGCTCGAAGAAAACAAAAGCTGTACAGATAGCCCGAAGATCTGTTTACACTTAGAATGTTTTGTATTTCGTTTGAATATGTAATGTCAATATCATTAGGGTTTCTAGAAGGAATGTCATGTGTCAGGGGCAGGTCTATAAAAGGAATAATTTATGGCACGCCTATGACACACCTAGACCTTACACCTGATTGTGATTTTGATGGTTGACTTATTCCTGTACGAAAATATGCCATAAAATCCAAACATTCCACTCTGAAACCCTAATTTATTTTCATTGTATCTGTCATAAAACTAATGGAAATCTTTTGAGTTACATTGTGTGTTTGTAACTTTTGTGTTTGTCAAGCAACATTTAGTGTGTTATTGTTTCCGCCATTAATACTCTATTGTTCTTACCATAAATAGTAAGTCGTTAACCTTCTTGTCAACACTTATGTGTGGGTTACGACAGTGAATGAATGATCTATTGAGTGAGATATTCGGGATCGACATAAAGTGTTAATAAAAGTGTTTTAAGCATCTAGCACACAGTCTAAATTTCAACGGTGTATGGTTTTATGGCCTTAAATCTTGTATTGATGGGATGCACTAGGTTTCTGGAGCCATTGATGTCTTTATGCGGTTTATCATCTGGGTATTCATTTCGGTGAATATTTAAAAACGTGCTCAAAGAGCGAGCCCATAAAAGTCATTAAACTTTGATCACTTTGTACTCTGTGCAACTTTCACTTTTGACTTGATCAAAACACATTGTTAGTCATACTATGTTCCTCCCTTATGCGCGGCTTAATACCAATATGAAATGGACCACATGGGATACAATGTCTGCAAGCCGACATATGAAATCGTGCATACTCATCCTTGGTAAAAGAAACTTAGGGTATTGCTAGATACGGGGGTATGCCTTGTTGTGGAAAACTGTTGCTATGATTACCAAACTAAATTTTTAATTGTTTTGATCTGCTGGTTCTAAGGTTCAAGTCAAGTTGGGGTGACATGGTAAAAATCAAAATAAGCCCGAATCAAGATTAGAATCAAATTTTGTTATGGTATTGTGTGCTTAATTGAACCTTAATCGTATCACTGAAGTCTCTGAATCTGTTGTTATAAAATTTTAAGTGGACAACAATACCAATGACAAACTTAACATCAGAAATAACAAAGCTGGACTATAAAACTGTGATGAAAGAACAGATTGATCAATATGATTCTTTGCTCAACTCATAAAAATATGTTTCTTTATGTTTGTACTTAGTTCTTACTTTGATATATTTTGATTACATCTTTCATTCTTAAACCCAAAAATATTTTATATGTCTGTTTTATTTTCGATTTTGGTGTATGGTTAATCTGGTTTGGTTATCCGAGAACCGGAATCGAGTGATTGTTTTTGGCAAAGATATTCAAAAGTGGGATTTAAAGTTTAACTGAATTGTTCAAGGTCATTTAGTTTGAATTGATCAAGTTCGAAAATCTGAAATTGGTTTTTTAAAAATCGAAATTGTTAAAATTGTGGTCAAAATTTCAAGAGGATTCATCAAGGTAATTAATTTTGACTTGATCGGGGTCATATGTGTGAAAATTTTCAAGTTTAAACGTTATTTGAATGTTTCAACGTATAAGTGGTTAACTTATACGGTGTATAAGTTGTAATGACTTGTACGACTTATAAGTCAAACACTTATACGCAACGTATAAGTATGTACTATATGTATCTTTGTTATACACTGAAACCATTCATTTTCTACTTATACGTTTGAAATCAAAATACACGATTTTCACTACTGTTGATATCTTGTCCGTATATCTTGTATGATATCATAGTATAACTGACACTTAGATTTCTTGTGGTTGATTCGCACACCACTTGAAGCTGTAAAGATATAAATCTATCTTTATATGATAGATCTGTGATGGGTCAAAGGCAATGAACAGTGCAGAATACATATTGACTCAACTGGACCAGTTTTGTACTTCTTGACATAGGGTTTTTGTTCGTAAATATTTATCGATGTTATTCTGAATCTTTAGGTCCATGGTTGATAGATTATCAGGGTTGTTTCTGTCAAGATTATTTTTGGCCTAGAGTTTGCGTATGAACGCATAAGTGTTATGTACCCTTATATGGCGTATAAGTCTGATTAACTTATACGGCGTATAAGTTCATTACACTTATATGTTGATTGATCTTATACGCTAAAATAAAGATATACGTTACACACTTATACGTCAAAAGACTTACACACTATGATTTTCAAGTGTTGATAAATTTCTATAAAAATTTCTAACGAGTCTTTCGTTTGTTTGTGAGTGTAGATGGTAAAGATAAAAGATTTTGATGCAAATCACAAAATTTGTGCATTTCAAGACGGATCAGATGATAAGATGGAACCTTTCCGTGTTAAATTACCTTTCTTTGAAAGATCGAGGATCTTTAACGCGAATACAGCGAACATGGTGATAATCAAGGAGATTTTTGAGGATTTTTGGAAGAACGCAAAATTAGAAGGAGAATGTATTAAGTCGGTAGTAAAGAAGAAGGTGATCATCATTTCTGAAAGGGTTTTAGAGATGTATTAGAGTTTGCAGATGAGTCTACTGATCGTACTACTCTGCATGAGAGGATGGTAACAGGATGTATGTTGAGAATGGGATATAAGAATGATTTGGACATGTTATTTTTGAAAACTGGTTTATCAAGGCCATTCAAGTTTATGGTTCACGTGATCGTACATTGTTTTGGACATCGCAATGGGGGATATGAAGAGATATTTGACTACCACATGTGCATGATAATTTCTTTATGCTTGAACCTGAAGTACAATTTTTCTAAAATTATATTCTAGCATATGAAGTTATACTTTGACAACAAATAGCTTATGTACCCGAGGTTTGTACAACTGATTGTTGATCATAAATTTTCAAATGTTGAAAAAACTGGAGAAGAGATGAAATTGGCACACATATCAGTAAGTGGATGTGCTAAACTTAAGTCGTACAGGTATAAATCTGAGGAAGAAATACCCAAGTTTCATGCTTTATTTGGTTATCTTCCTAATCCTAATAGTGAGAACGAAAATATTCGTATGCAAAGTTATGTGCCTGTTGGCGGTAGGTGGTTTGTGAAAGCTGAGAATGATGAGGCAGAAGGTTCACAAAAGCAAAGAAGAAACGAAAATGTGTTGTTAAAGTTGAACCTATAACACCTCCTGCTCCTATTTTTGTTAAACCAACTGCTGAACTAGAGGAAGAAGAAATTGAGTCTGACTCAGAGACTCATAGGGAAATTTTGGCAGATCCTCGTGCTTTGTATGATTTGAGGATGAAAGAAAGGCGTTCAATGAAGAAGTTTGATACTGATGATACATATGTACCTGAGACTAGCCAGCCGAAAAAGAAGAAACGTATCAAACATATGTTTAAAAGGGCTCAAGTTGATTTGAGTTTTGTTGATGAACTAGAGGAGTCGGATGTTGGAGTTGCTCAAGAAAAAGAAACATCAGTTGAAAAAACTCCCGAACCAACAAAAGCTGATGTGACTGTAGATGCTGAAATGACACCCGATTTTCAGGTAAATCTGAGTGATGATGTTGATAAGCTGATGAAAACTCCCATAGCTCAGAAGTTTATTCCACGCTCTACACAAAATGTTAATGAGCCTGCGCATCAAGATACTCCAAAAGCCAATCCTAAAGAATCTCAACAATCTTTTGGAAATTTTTCTGATGTTTATTTGCAGTTGGATGGACCATTAAGAACTGAATTCGAATTGTTTAAAGATAAGGTCGAGAATCAAGATGTTAGAATTACAAGCCTTGTTGAAGAGAATGATCATCTAAGGGCTGATAATATTGAGATAAAAAAGAGGTTGGATGAGAGTGTGATGTACATAGAAATATACATCTTTTCGGCATCAAATAATCTCTAAAAACTGCAATTTCTATCTAATAACATAGCATAAAAGGCTACTTATCATAACAAAACATAATTTCAGGTGTAACCAAGCCCCAAACGAAGAAACAAGCAAAAAAAACGAAGAAAAATGAAAGAAAACACAAGAAAACAAAGAAACACGCCCCCATGCTTCTAACACAAGAAAAGACAAAATTTGGAAGCAAAAGCACGGGGCCGTGGACGAGAATACAGAAAAGACAAAGAAGAATTGAGCACATGTCACTAAAAAACACGGGGCCGTGCCTACCAACCACGAAGCCGTTGCCACCTCACAGAAAAGACAAAACAAATCAAATCTGGCACATGTCACAAAAATGCATAGGGGCGTGCTCATCAAGCACGGGGCCGTGCCTCACAATCCAGATTGCCTATAAATAGTGGCTCATGTTGCACTCATTTGGTGTGCCTTGAAAAGATTTCTATCCGATTCTCTCTTATAAAAACACACACTAACACTCACTTTGAAGATCTAGTGAAGAGTTTGAAGGCTTGGAGGTTATCACCATCAATCATCATCATCAATCATCATTACCATCATTAAGAAGAAAGATTCATCTACATTTGGTTAGATTGTTCCAAGTTTAATCATGTATTTGTTATTATCAATCATCTTAATGTTTATCAACATGCTCATTATGAGCTAAACTCCTTTTACCATCTAAAATCTATGAAGAATCTTTGTTTTATTTGATAATTAATCAAGACATGTGATGTAGTCTAGTAAAGTACATGGTTATATTACAATTATCTTTTGATGAGAAATGTTTCCCCATCTTAAATCACTAATTCAAAGTTGGTGGTTGTCAATTCCATTAGCAATCGTTCATGATCGATTCATGTTCTTGAAAGATAGAAATACTTTGATACATTATCAAAACATGGATCCTTATATTGTACTTAGAAATGATGAGATATAAGTTATGATGTATTTTTCTAAACCTTGGTAATCCGAAAATGGCTTTGCTTAGGATATCAAATTAGTTAAAGAAATCATATGTTAACGGAATGTGTAATTATAACCTACATAAATCAACCAAGGGGAGGTTGTGTGATGAACTACAATCACCCGAAGTTGTTAGAATTGATATTTGAGAAATCAAAGTCAATCCTAATCTTTCTACTTTACGAAACTACTTGCCAACTTAAATTGACATCATTGAGATGGTATGACATTAGGAAAGGGTGGACATTAAAATGCGCATGATATCTCCTTAGTGCCAAAGATGCTCACTTAAGGTTTAAGGAGCTATCTATCATATATTGCTATGGCAAGTTTATCACATGTTCAAATATTAATTATTAATGTTAAAATGGAGTGGATTCTTGATCTTAGATGGTAACCTTCGCATAATTGAACAACTCGTTTAGAATTTCTTGTCTTGGTCACCTATATATATTATATATAAGTATTTACATTTTATAAAAAGTCAAAAATTAACCTCAAAATGATTAAAAACCTCCGATTAAAGTAAAACAACGATATATTATTAGAAACCTTTGTGTCCATGGATCGATATTGGTTCTTACCAATACTATTCTACATATACGATAGGTACACTTGCCTATTTTGTGTGTGTTTAGTCTTTGTAGAAAATACTTTTATAAATTTAAAACACGATCTTGTGAAAAAGCAAATCATCCCATCCTTCTATATTTTATACCACACGCACGCACGCATCAAGTTTTTGGCGCCGTTGCCGGGGACACGGTACGTTTCTAAGAACGAGCCAAGTTTTAATTTAATCATTGTCTATAATTGTACAAATTTTTAAACTTTTATTTTATTTTACCTTTAATATTTTTTTTTCTAAATACTAATTTTACGGCTAGCCTACTTTTTACCTTTAGTTACCTTACTTTACATTGGCTTAATTAATTTAGACCTTAGTTTAGTTTAAATTAGCTTATCCTAACTCATAGTTTAATTTAGACTAACTTTAGCTAACTTTTACTTTAGTGTTTTATTTTGATTTAGTCCCATGTATGTCCTCTACTTTTGAGCCCGAACTTGTTTCTCCAATTTCTGAACTGGAATGACTCTTTCGTCGACGAAATCGTAAACGGACTCCAGAAACCACATAAGCAATCAAAGACGTATCAGTAAACGCCACCACATCAGGAGAAAATCAAACATGAGCCGAACATGAGCCAATATGCCAAGCCATCTCTCGAAGGCTACGACAATGAGCCAATATGCCAAGCCATCAAGCACCATTCATATGGTGGAAAATTCAGTTCAATTTCATGGTCTCCTCGACGAAGACCCTCTTTCTCACATATCTCGATTTCTACGAATCTGCGAAACCTTTAAAATCCAAAACTGTTCAGAAGATCAAATCAAACTCAAGCTCTTTCCTTTCTCTCTAAGGGGTAAAGCCATAGAATGGATAGAATCTATTTCCTCTGGTTCCATCACCACTTGGGACTAGATGGTTGAACAGTTTCTCCTCAAATATTTTCCGCCCGATAAAACTGCCAAATACCGAGCCAGCATTACCGGATTCCGGACCGATGATGATGAATCGTTACACGCAGCATGGGAAAGATACAAAAGTCTTCTAAGAAGATATCCACATCATGGACTGAGCGATGGTTACAAGTACAAACTTTCTTTGACGCACAATCCAGTCAAAACAAACAGGCCATCGATCAAATCGCTGGTGGAGACCTGGGATCCAAATCACCTAACGAAGCATTTGAAGTCTTGGAGAAGGCCGCAAAGAAGAGTTTTGCTTACAACCCACCAAGATCTACACCTACCCGTAAAGGAATACACCACGTTGATTCCAACACTCTTGTAACGGCACAGCTTGAAGCTCTTTCCAAAAAATTCGAACAACTTCAAGCCGAGCTATCAAAAACCAGACTCACCTGTGACACTTGTGGGAGAAATCATAAGACGATTGACTGTAAGCAAGTCATCATGGCCATGAAAGAAGTCGATTTCATCGCTCGACAGAACAACGCTTTCAGCAATAACTACAATCCAGGATGGAGAAACCACCCGAATTTCAGCTGGAAAGACGGAGGTAACACTCAACCTTTACCCGGATTCGAAAAAAGACCAACGAATCAACCCTTCCAGACTAAACCTCAATTTCAAGATCAAAGTTCTAGTAGCCATCAAAACCCAAGCTACTCCAAGATCGAAGAAATGCTAATCCAACTAATGACCAAAAAAAATGAAGCAGAAAAGAAAGCCGACTCAAGAGTTGTTGATATCAGCGGAGTATTATTAAAACGTGAATTGATCTCAAAAGTCAACAAGCATCACTTCGAAACCTAGAAACTCAAATCGGACAAATTTCCCGACAATTATCCGAAAGACCACCTGGCACTCTTCCAAGCAACACAATCACCAACTTGAATGCAACAGCTAATGCTAGTACACTCAGGAGCGGTACGACCACTATTGTCTCACCAACTTCAGAATCAGTTATGGAGAAAAAGTCTCCTGATGAAGCGCAGGAAAGGCTGACCCCAACAAGCACAGTACAGCCTAAGGAGCCAGTCCGAACCTATGTTCCGCCTATTCCATACCCTGGAAGACTGAAGCAGGAGCGATTGGAAGCCCAGTATGGGAAGTTTCTAGAACTCTTTAAGCAACTCCATATCAACATCCCTTTCGTCGAGGCTATTGCTCAGATGCCAAAATATGCCAAATTTCTCAAAGAAGTGCTGACAAACAAAAGGAAGCTGGAGGAACTCTCGCATGTCACCCTAAGTGAAGAATGGTCAGCTGTCCTCCAAAGCAAGCTACCGACAAAGATGACCGATCCAGGGAGTTTTACTACCCCTTGTCTCATAGGAAATTTATCTGTTAGCAATGCCCTAGCTGACCTAGGAGCTATTATTAATTTAATGCCTTGTGCGGTTTTTGCAAAACTAGGGATAGGAGAACCAAAGCCCACCCGCATGAGCATTCAGTTAGCTGACAGATCCGTTAAATACCCTCGAGGCATTGTTGAAAACATGCTTGTCAAAATTGACAAGTTTGTTTTCCCAGTAGATTTTGTGATTCTAGACATGGAGGAAGACAAAAGTGTACCTCTAATTTTAGGAAGACCCTTTTTAGCCACCGCAAAGGCTATCATTGATGTTTGCACCGGCAAACTCACTCTCAGGGTCAATGACGAGGCAATCACTTTTGACATAGGAAAATCTATGCAATATCCGCAATAGCACGATGACACATTATATTGTGTTGACATCATAGACTCCATCGTAAGTTTCTGTTGGTGCATGATGTCAGTAGTTCAGTGTCGAGTGTCTGTAATCGTGTTAGTTAGATTTGAGTTTTGTATGTAAGCGAAGTTGCTAACAAGTTCGCATATATGGGCGAACTTGTTAGACAAGCGAAGTTAGGGACAACTTCGCCTGAACATGCCAGGCGAAGTTGTCGTGTCTATATAAGCTAATTGTTTACGGCTTATTCGATAATTAAGTTAATTCAGTTTAGATTATTTCGTGTATTCGAGTCAGAGAGTTTTGTATCAGTGATCATAGTATCACGTGTTTACGGTTGGAATACAACGTGTGTTTGGTTATCGTATCGTGTGTTAGCTCGTATTGTTTTCTATACTCGTAACGTCTTACGTAGGGATTCCGCACCTACGTAGAACGCGATATCTCGTGTAGATCCGGCTGGGAACCTACAATTGGTATCAGAGCTTTTGCTCGATTGTGTGGTTCGGGATTATCACGCGGGTATAGAAATCGACCCGTTCGACTATTCGCGGGATGAGTTTTCTGAGTTTTTGTGCTATACTCACCTCCTACAATCATAAAAAACCCATAACACCTTCACAACCTCGAAAAACCCAGAAATCTAATCTGCAGAAAGTTTGTGTTCATCAGGCGAAGTTGCCGTCACTGTTAGTAGGGTTTCGGCGAAGATATAAGGTTAAGCGAAGTTATCCACAACTTCGCCTACCTCTTCAAGTTCGCTTACCTCAAGCGAAGTTACCCACAACTTCGCCTACCTCCCAAGTTCGCTCAACTTAAGCGAAGTTATTCTCAAGTTCGCCAATCCGGTGAATTTAAGAAAGTGAGCGAAGTTACAAATTCACGCGAAGTTAAGTTTTAAGCGAAGTTATCCTAACTTCGCCTACAGTGCTGTTTGAAAATAAAATTTTTGATTTTCGTATTTCTTTGAGTTTTGTGAAAGATGTCTGCGATAAACATTACTGAACTAGTAAAGATGGAAGTAGAAGCGGGTTCGGCTACAAAGGCACCTAAGATGCTTAAGAAAACTGATTATGTAGCGTGGAAAGATCGTTTTGAACAATATGTCAAGTATCAAGATGCCAAGATGTGGGTGTGCATACAAGATGGTTACATTCCACCTACTGCTGAGTATGAGGGTCGTGATCAGATCAAGAAATACAAAGAGATGGAAGAAGAAGAGAAGAAAATGTATGAGGCAGAAAGCAAAGCTCATGCAGCAATTACAATGGCTCTTCCACAAGAGATACTTCACACCTTCCGAAAGTATAAAACTGCTAGAGAGCTTTGGGAAGCACTTGAGAACCGGTTTGAGGGCACTGTGGGAATTCGTGCCTCGAAAATTAAACTTCTAAAAACCCAATTCTCGGTCTTCAAGTATCTGAAGAATGAATCACTTGATGATATCATCACTAGATATTATCATCTGATGACTGAACTCAGCAACTATTCAATTGCTTACAAAGAAGATGAGATTGTTGAAAAGCTTCTTGATGCTCTCCCACCGAAATGGGAGATGTATACTGTGTTGATGAGAGAAGACAAAGACTTTGCTGACTTTGACCTGGAGACAACAGTTAACAAGCTAAGAACGTTTGAACTGAACATGGTACGAAAGGAGACACCTACCGATCAGTTTCAAGATCCGGGTATGTATGGTGCAAAGGTTAACTCAGGATCAAGTTCGAAAACTGAATCATCTGCTTATTACTCTAAGGGAGAGTCAGGCGCTAACTCAACACACGAAGGACATGTATCTCTCAACATGAACGGTGATGTGTGCTTTGTAGCTGGAGGATCAAATGCTTCTCAACCTCAAGCGACCAAGAGTAGTTTTACCCCAAGTGTTTCAAACAACAACTACTCGAAGATGCCCATGAGTGTTAAATCTGCTGAACAGCAGTTTGCTCTCTATGCATCTTTTATTGCTTCGTATGAGAATTACATTCAGGGTAAGATTGTTGATCCTGCAATTTTGGATGAAGATTATGATCAGATCGATGCTGATGATCCGGAGGAGATGGATCTGTAGTGGCAGATGGCTATGATTGTCAGAAGGGTGAAGAGGTTCATGAAGAAGACTGGCAGGAAGTTTGTCGGAGAGAGGCCAGGGTTTGATAAGTCGAAGGTTCGCTGTTACAACTGTCAGCAGAATGGCCACTTTGCAAAAGAGTGCAAAAATGAACGTGTAGAACGCAGTCAAAACAGATCTACACAGCAGAGTGGTAGTGGTAATGACTATAGAGCCATGATTTCCAGACAGAATGAGGAGTACAATTGGAATCTGCATGTTGAAGAAGTATTTGAACAGGCCAATTTGTCAAACATCGAAACTGCAGATAGTGAGAAAGGAACTGGCAAAAATGAAGCTTACATGGCAGATGTGGCAAACCAGCTCTCCGAGGTAAGTACCGAACTCCCTTGTACTAAGTGTGAACATCTGTCTGAACAACTGACAACTATAACTGATCAGTTTGTTAGTTTGGATGCGCAATTTAAAACTTTAAAAGAAGATCATCATTTCACTAAAGCTAGAGAAAATAGTTACAAAGTAAAAATTAAAGCTAGTGAGAAAGATATTAAAAGTCTTAAAGCAAAGCTTGCTGAAAAAAATTCAAGTGATTGATCTTAGCTATGAAGTACTAGAAGAGAAAACCAAACTAATAGCTGAAAGGGAAAACAGATAGCTGATCACCAGGTAAAAGTGGTGGAACTTAACAGGAAACTTGAGCAATTCAGAAATTCCTCCGCTATACTTGATCACCTTGTTAGTGATCAAGGTTCTCCAAAAAGGGGAGGAATTGGTTATCATGAAGTTCCACCACCTTTCAATCATAATTACACTTATGACCATAGTAATCAGAAATCTGTCGATGTTGACTATGGTCAGACAGTTCCGGTTAAAGTAACGACTAAAGAACCAGAAGTTAGTAAGCCTGATGCAAGTGTTAAGATTTCTGCTCTGAGTCCTGTCTCATCTAACTCAGACAAGTCTTCTGAGTCGAGTGAGACAAAACAAGAGGAAGTGTTACCAAAAAGTGGAGAGAAAAAGAAAACACCTGAAAAGAAGTTTCCACTAAACCCGTATGTCCCGCCATATGTAAGACAAACGGGCAGTAATACATCCTCAACATCTAAGACAACTTTTGATAAGAAAGTTGGACACAGGAGTTGTTTTAGATGTAATCAATTAGGACACCTTGTTGCTGATTGCCCTCTGAAGCAGAAATTCAGAGGTGTGAGAACTTCAAAATATGAGAAAAGAACTAACGTTAATCAATATAATGGTAAAAATGAAAACCCATCAAATTTCAGAAAATGGACTAATCCAGGTTTTCAAAGAAATAGATCTCAGTTTTTCACTGCTAACAACCAAACCTTAAGTAATAATTATTTTAATTCACGAAGGTTTGGATGGCCTTATAGTCAATCCACAAGAAGGTATCCTGTTAGGACTCACAGAAATCATTATGATACTAACTTTGGACAGCCAAGGTACGAAATGTATCGACCCAAGACCAATCTGTCTTGGGTCCCCAGATTTTAATCATCTGCTTTAATCGTGCATGAACAGTTGAACAGGGCTGCCAACAATCAATGGGTTGTGGATTGCGGCTGTTCCCGGCACATGATGGGTAACAAGAAATTGTTACACGACTTGAAACCTGTTCAAGGAGGAAGAGTGAGTAACAGTCGGAGGCGGCAATGAAACGATCTCAGGAGTCGAAAGTTGGAAAGTAGTGGGTGGGAGGCCAAATGATGAGGTAGCCACCACTGGAACAACCGTAGCGCTTGGCCTTGTAACCTGTAGTGATGAGGGAACCATTGTCATACCGGATAGTGCTGGTGGAGTGAAACGTACCACCCTAGAGCTCTCACCGGCTCCTGATCCTGCACCTATCCGTTCCCTTCTTGACCTCCGGATCAACTGTTGTACCTCTTCCTCATAATCTGACTCGCTGTCATCAACAGTTCTCTTTCTCTTCCCATGTAGTCTTTCCCGAGTTACCATAATCCTTCTCGCCTCTGCCACTTCATCATCAGAATCAGAACCAGCCACCGTAGCAGCTGTCCTAGTAACATTCACACCCGAAACACGTTCAACCGGGACCTGTACGTTTTCCTCTGGATCCACCCGATCCATATCAAAGAAGCCTTGACCACCAAATTCTGCATCAAGGTCCACGTTCTCCTCCGGTGACACAACATGAGCAGCAGGTATAGCTTGAGGTGCTCCTGCCTGTTGTGGTGCCGGGTCCCTAAACTCGTCCCCACGAGCAGGCACATACCCCGGGTTGATCAAGTACCTAAAGAGTGGAGTATGTCGAGGACAGAGCTCAGGTTTGCTCCTCGCACTGGAGGATCTACATTGGGCGAAGATCCGTTTGTTCACACTCTCTACATATCGGATCGGACGGCGCTGAGGAAGCGTTGGAGCAACATGATTCAAGATCATTTGTAGGAATCTTGGATACATGATGAATCGCTCACGCGCCATCGCTCTTCTTTGACGATCAATCTCATAAAAGACCATCTGACCAAAGCTGAATCGCTTGTTGTAAGTCAGAGCAGTCATCGCTGACTGCATGGTCGCGCCCATGCCATCAGTGCCCGCCTTTCTCCCTGACATGCATACAATCATGACATGCATGAGAAAGCGCCACTGGTCAAGTAAAAAGCCTTTCCTCCTCTGCGTATCCCCCAAGGGACCAGAGTATCCCATCCTCAAAAACGCTCCATCACGGAAAGGAGCTACAAACTCTGTTGGGTCATCCCTTGTCTCATTCCCAAATCGTAAAGCCGCCCGGATTTGTTCAGAAGAGAACTGAACAATCTGATTGTTGACTGTTGCGCGCATCACCGGGGGCTCGACTCTACAGTCGTATTCCACGGTCTGCCAAAAATCCTCAATATTGGGCAAGGATATTGGCAGAGTTGTTGTAATCGCATGGAATATCCTCGAGCGTAAAAGAAATGTGATGATTTCGCGGAAATCATCAACTCCGCTCGCCTCCGGGTCTAATGTTATGTACATGTTGTGACCCGGGAAGAACTGTCTCTGGTGATCACCTCCGTCATCACCGCCTGCACCACCTGCTCCAGCAACAGCAGCCATATTTGCAACAAACAGGTTAAGTTAGATAAACATCAAAGCGAATCACAATTTCGCCTGTTACCATGAGCGAAGTTGTGATCAATTCTGTATAGGCGAAGTTAAAGGTGGGGCGAAGTTGGGAAACAACTTCGCTTCAACTTGAACTTCGTCTGATAATAGTTAAGTAAAATGGTCTAGGCGAAGTTACTGATAACTTCGCCTAATCACAACATCGCCTCATAAACTGTTTTAAAAATTAATAATCAGGCGAAGTTAAACCTCAGGCGAAGTTACGGATAACTTCGCCTAAACTGTAACTTCGCCGAATTCGAATCGGCAACAGTTAGGATTTACGAACGACGTGTAGATGATGATTTCGGAGATCGAGGACTCCAAAATACATGATTTTATGAAGTTATAGACGTTCAAGTAGTTTACTATGACGTAAAAACAAGTTTGAAATCGGGTGTTTAAGGTTTCGAACGACGAGGTCGAGAATCGAGTCGAAACGACCGATGATTAACCTCAATAGACAATGATAATATGATAATCGAACCCTACACACCTTTAATCACGGAAGGGAATCGAAATAAGAACACAGATGATTTTGATCGATAAGTTCGCTAAGGTTTACAGAGAGTATAAGTTCGCTGAATGTGAAATAATGAAACTGTTTGACCTATAAACTTCTTTATATAGGGTCAAAGTTTCTACAGGCGAAGTTATCGATAACTTCGCCTATTCCAGGCGAAGTTATGAACAAGTTCACCTGTATTTACAAAACAAACCCCTATACTTTTAACAATTTTCAATAAAGTTTTAAAAACATCATTTAAAGCGTTAAAAGATACGATCTAGACCAAGTAACCAGGTATAAAATCAAACAATTACAAAAGTAACAAAAATTTGAAATATTAAAGTACACGGGATCAAATTTCAGTCTCGACAGGGACTACCATGTTTTAGAAAAGATCCGAACATGAATCATACTAATTTCATGACTGTCACACAGATCCGTGTTCAGCTGTATTATGACATAAAGAAACAGGTTTTAAGCAGGTAAACTACTTAAAATGGTTTTCATTGTTTCAGTGATACGGGTTAGGTTCAATTAAGCTCAAAACTTAAGTGGGCAACAACTAAGAGATTATGATGTCTCCTATCTATTCTCAAAGCGTATTTGGCTTTCCCTAAGTCACCCCGAATTGACCTCGACCCGTAGTGCCTGATTAAGTAACAATTACTCTTCGGTCTTAGACTCTGTTTCCCGTTCACCTTCTTGTGTCTTGATTGATAATCATTATCATTATGAACTCTAGAATTTTTTTTTTTTTTTTTTTTTAACATGTATATACACAACTTCAAGTAGAAAATAACTGCAAGTCCCGAATCTGGATCACTGCAGCGCCTTGACACGCTATCTTCACGGGAATCAGAACACTCACGGGCTCGTGTATGACTGGGTAATCGCTTTTCTGCCTATCATTCGGAAAGATATGTATGAAGACATGCATAACTCTTAAGGAGTTTCCACATAAAATCGAGTAGATTTAGTTAGTATCACTTCTACTTTTACGCACCATAAAAAGCTACCATGACATACAATGACTGTTCTAAAGTCTTTTAGGCCTAATAACTTCACTAGTTAAGCACACAGAATCAGTATATCTATCACTTTCCAAGGTTGGATCAATTTTCTGTTAATCATAGTAAAGTAACTTCTTACGAAGTAGTAGACTTGAAAAATAATTTCATCTCCCTAAAAGAAAAAAATTTAACTTCTATCGCCCCGACCAAATCAAAGTCTTCAGGTAAACGGCTATCCCGAAGATCCAATGGATCAGCTGGACCGACCACATACTAGTATGTGTCCTTCTAACTAAGTATGATCGACTAATTTTCAGCGAAAGAATAAAAACACATCATAAACCGCCCCGGTCACTTTCAGTCATCTGGTTAATGGCTATCCTCATATTCACAAGTAGAAATGAGGACCAAACATATCCGAAGACATGTCCTTCAAACTGAGGCAACCGACATAATTCTAAACGATAGTGACGTTTTTTTTTTAAAACACAAACATATGACATGGTTACTCGGGATTGATCATCCCATTCAGCTCAACAAGGTTTTGAAATCTAGTTTTGTCAAACGCTTTCGTGAACAAGTCAGCGAAATTATCTAACATGTCAACCTTTTCGAGCTCAATCAGTTTCTTCTCAGCACAATCCCGTATAAAATGATGACGTATGTCAATATGTTTAGTTTTACTGTGCTTCACGGGATTGTTAGTTACTGAGATAGCAGCAGTGTTATCAATGCAAATAGGAGTAAGTGAGAAATTCAGACCATAATCGCGCAACTGTTGTTGAATCCAAAGAACCTGGGAGCAGCAGTTGGATGCTGCCATGTATTCTGCTTCACAGGTTGAAATTGCAACTGAGGTCTACTTCTTGCATTGCCACGACACTAGTCTGCCACCAAGAAACTGACATCCACCAGTTGTAGACTTCCGACTCTGATTGCATCCTCCATAATCAGAATCTGTGTAAGCGACTAGCTCCAAGTCTCCTCCTCTCGAGTACCATAACCCCAGCTTCGGCTTGCCTTTGAGATACCGCAGTATCCTCTTCGCACCCTTCAAATGAGATTCTTTTGGGTTTGCCTGAAAGCGTGCACAAAGACAAACAGCAAACATTATATCAGGCCTATAAGCAGTTAAGTACATTAAAGAACCTATAATAGCCCGATATTGGGTTGGGTCCACGTCTGCATCGTTGTCTGAATCAGCACCCAATTTGTGATTGACGCAGACTGGAGTATCATATGGAGTGCTGTCCTCCATCTTGAAGCGTTTGAGAACATCATGTACATACTTCGTCTGATGAATGAACATCCCATCTTTCCTCTGATCAACCTGCAATCCTAAAAAGAAGGTTAGTTCACCCATAGCACTCATTTCAAATCTCTTCTTCATGTCGGCCTCAAACTCCTGACACATGGCGACCTTTGATGCAGCAAAGATAATGTTGTCCACGTAGACTTGCACCAGCAGAAAGTCGCTACCCTTTCTCTTGAAGAACAATGTGCTATCAATTTTACCTCTTTCAAACTCATTCTCAAGCAAGTAATCTGATAAGGTTGAATACCTGGCACGAGGTGCCTGATGTAGTCCATACAGCGCTTTACTTAGCTTGTACACGTGATCGGGAAAGTCAGGGTCAGGAAAACCCGGAGGTTGCTCAACATACACAACCTCATCGACTTTACCGTTTAGGAACGCACTCTTCACATCCAACTGAAAGACCTTCATCTCCTTATGAGCAGCAAATGCCAAAAACAAACGAATGGCTTCCAATCTTGCTACAGGAGCAAACACCTCATTGTAATCAATCCCCTCTTGTTGATTAATGCCTTTAACAACCAGCCTCGCCTTGTTCCTGATAACAATCCCTTTCTCATCTCTCTTACATTTGAAGACCCATTTCGTGCCTATCGCATGCACATTCCTTGGTTTTGCAACCAAGTTCCATACTTCCATTTTCTTAAACTGAGCTAACTCTTCTTGCATGGCTTCGACCCACGAGCTGTCCTTAAGAGCCATTTGATAGTTCTTTGGTTCAATCTGGCTGATGAAGCAGGTGTACAAGCATTCGTTGATAATGCCTGATTCTTTAATGCTTGTGTAAACACAGGTGTGCTCATTCAAGCTTTGTCTTGTTTGTACACCGGCGGACAGATCACCTATCACGTTCTCCAAAGGATGATCTTTGTGAATTCTCGTAGTCGGAACCGAACTGACATTCAGATTATCTTCCAAGTTCGAAGATAGCTCATCAATGGGTGATTGATGTTGAGAGTGAAACGGATTGATGAATTCCTCTTCAGTAGAGGCAGCAGGGGTATTGACAGCATTTGACGAGGAAGGCTGACATTCATCATACTTTGGTCGTTTCACCAAAGTGTCTTCCTCATCGCATATCATCTTCGTAGCAATTCTTTCCTCAACTTCTGCAAAATCCAAATAAGGCATGTTAAAAGATTTAAAGAGTCTATCATAGTCGAAAACCCCAGCGGGTCCCGTGCTTGGTTTTGGTGATTTGTAACTTGTGATATCAGTGTTACACACCACCTCAACCTTGCTGTTCGATGTATTAAAGACCCGTCTGTTGGGAGTCCCAACAACGTATCCGACTAAGATTCCTTCGTCGGCTACTTCACCAAATTTAGAATTGGTCTTTAATATCGAACACGGGGACCCGAATGGTTCAAGACCACTCAAGTTGGGTTTTCTCCCATGCATAAGTTCATAACAGGTTTTATTTAATCTTTTAACAGTTAACACTCTATTAAGGATATAACAGGCTGTTGCAACAGCTTCAGCCCAGAACACCACGGGAAGTTTCGAATCAGCCAGCATGGTTCTGGCTCCTTCAATTAAGGTTCTGTTCTTCCTCTCAGCCACCCCATTTTGTTGCGGTGTATACGGTGCGCTGTATTGGTGTTCTATCCCCTTCTGTAAGCAGAAGATCTCCATCTCGTAGTTCTTGAACTCAGTTCCATTGTCACTCCTGATGAATTTAACTCGTTTCCCCATGATATTTTCAATCTTGGTAATCAAGTTCTTTACCATCTGCACTGTTTCATCCTTTGACTTCAGGAAATATACCCAGGAATATCGAGAGAAATCATCAGTGATCACCAAGCAGTAAGATGTTCCTCCTAGACTTTTTACATTCATGGGACCGAAGAGATCGATGTGAAGTAATTCTAGGGTACTGACAATTAAATTGACCTTCTTGGTGAGATGGGATTTCTTGTGTTGCTTTCCCTTAACTTCGCTTGAGGTAAAGGCGATGAAGGAATACTGATGAAGGAATCTCGCATATAGAAACTGTAGGTTCCCAGCCGGATCTACACGAGGTATCGTGTGTTAGCTCGTATTGTTTTCTATACTCGTTGGTATCCGGTATGACAATGGTTCCCTCATCACTACAGGTTACAAGGCCAAGCGCTACGGTTGTTCCAGTGGTGGCTACCTCATCATTTGGCCTCCCACCCACTACTTTCCAACTTTCGACTCCTGAGATCGTTTCATTGCCGCCTCCGACTATTACTCCATCGGAGGTCGTGGCACAATTTATCGAGTCGACTGTTGTGGCCACTGCAGAGCTATCGGTGACGATACCACCTGCGGTTACGTCTATCTCTACTTCTGAGGTCCCGGTGACATCGGAAACCCCTCCTCAGTACACTCAAGATATATCACATATGAGGTTCGATTTCGATGCAACCCTAGCAGACTCTGAACGAATAGCAGCACTTGAACGGGTCGTGGCAGAGCAGTCAAGAATTAATCTTATCCAGACCCAGGCTATTCAGCGCCTAGTTGTAGAGAATCAGATGCAGTCGTCCCTGCTGGTACAACATGGAAAAATCATAGATGCTTTCAAGGAGTTCTTGGCATCTCAGGGGGAGACGAGCTGTAAAGGTGATGAGTTGAGGACCAAGAGACGAAATGATAGAGACGATGATCCCAATGCATCGAAAGATGCAGGTGGTGAGTTGCCAAGAACTGGTCAAGCTCTTGGGACTTCCACAACTCAGGGGGAGTCGACAACTGCAGCTGGTGGTGATGATGTGGTGGTGGTGGACGTAGAGGAGATGGATGATGGTTTGGTTGGTGATGATGATGTACTACCGGTGGATGAGATAGAGAAGATTGGAGAAGAGATTGTGATTGATACAGAGATTGAATAGGGAGAGATAGTAGAGGAGAATGTGGAGCATGAGATACCGCAAGTCGAGAACGTAGATATGAGTCAAGAGATTGGGAATGATGAGACTGAATGGGAAGAGCAGCCTAGATGGAAAGAAGGCTATGCTCAGTGGTTCGTCAAAACGAAGAAACCGGCGGTCCCCACAATGTTTAAGAAGAGTTACAACACTAAAGGCTATGCTGAAGCGAAGAAAGGGATTATATGCTGGATATATGATGAGCAGTTGAGGCTCTTCGTGATTAAAAGGTATGACGGTGTTCAGTACTTTAGAAGGATGTTAAGATCGTTGAATACACTATCATAATGTGAAGTGAAAGACTTAGCCAGATTGGGATTGATAAACAGAAGTGACGATAATATGGCTAGAGTTATTGGGAAGATTGTGTGGAAAGAGAGTATAAAAGAGAAGAAATTTGAGCTGTTGAAACCACAAAAGGGAAAACTTGTTGAAGACAAGGATAGAGGTTTGAGAGCTGATGGAAAGCCTTGGATGATTATGAAGTATAAACCAATCCGGTGTTTGAAAGAAGTACCGATGAAGCTAATGCCCAAGGATGTGCTTAAAGACCTGAAGAGGTGGTTTGTAGATTGTGAGACAACTGAGGCAGTGATGGAAGACGAAGATGAACAAGAGCTACTTAGAGTGTATGATCCGATGCACTTGGTAAACTTATCGCAAGCTGATTTGCAGATGTTGAATGATAAGAAGATATTTTATATTCCTGCTTGGAAAGACGAAGCGAGGAAATATCAAAGAGTTGTCTCGGTTTGTGTTCGAGAAGGAGTGCATGCTTGAAGATAGAAGATTGAAGATTACAAGACACGTGTTTGAAGCTAAAGAGATGAAGCTACTGCCAAGGGGGAGTCTGTTGGTGCATGATGTCAGTAGTTCAGTGTCGAGTGTCTGTAATCGTGTTAGTTAGATTTGAGTTTTGTATGTAAGCGAAGTTGCTAACAAGTTCGCTTATATGGGCGAACTTGTTAGACAAGCGAAGTTAGGGACAACTTCGCCTGAACATGCCAGGCGAAGTTGTCGTGTCTATATAAGCTAATTGTTTACGGCTTATTCGATAATTAAGTTAATTCAGTTTAGATTATTTCGTGTATTTGAGTCAGAGAGTTTTGTATCAGTGATCATAGTATCACGTGTTTACGGTTGGAATACAACGTGTGTTTGGTTATCGTATCGTGTGTTAGCTCGTATTGTTTCTATACTCGTAACGTCTTACGTAGGGATTCCGCACCTACGTAGAACGCGATATCTCGTGTAGATCCGGCTGGGAACGTACAATTGGTATCAGAGCCTTAGGGGCTGTTTGGCAAAGGCGAAGTTGACGTTACGAGTATAGAAAACAATACGAGCTAACACACGATACCTCGTGTAGATCCGGCTGGGAACCTACATTTTCTATATGCGAGATTCCTTCACCAGTATTCCCATAGAAACACAAGTCTTAGGGGCTGTTTGGCAAAGGCTGAACCATTAAGTGCTGAACCATTAAGAGGTCTGAATGATTAAGAGGCTCTGAACCAGTAAGTGCTGAACCAATAAGTGTTGTTTGGTTGAACCTCTGAATGGCCGTGCAGAATGACTATTTTACCCCTCTGAACTATTTTACGCTGAATGAAAGCCATCTGTTTAGTCAGAGCTATTAATAACTATATTGAATGAACAAACTTTCGTTATAACCAACCAAAATACATCTTAATACAAACTTTGGCTATAACCAACCAAAACACATCTTAAAAATAGTTCACCATTAGTGTGCATCAATTGTAAGAGTACTAATGGTGTGAACACACTTGATCAGTTAACACTTAACACTTGCTCCAGAAAAACACCACCTGCATATTCAATAACATTTGCTTTAGGATTGGGAATATCACATTCAAAACACCATATATGCTTTATAACATTTGCTATAATGGTTAGAAAATTTGGTCCAAAATTAGGAAATTAACAAAACCATTAAAATATCATAAGAATCCAACATCAGACATCCCATGAAACACAGTTGTTAACTATTACTTACAAAAATTTTGGGTTTTCAAAAGCTATGATGTTGTTAAGTTCCTCTCTTTACAAAAAGACTTAACTACTAAATCATTTCTTCGGTATTCGATCTTCATAACCTAAGACTTGAACTTGAGATGTTCATCTTCAAAAGTTATGTACCTTTGTTGGTTGATCCTTCAGTAGCTAGCACCTTTCCACTACATTGTTGACTTTAACTTTATGAAGTCAACACCCATGTCCTACATTTAGATCAGAATTCATTTTTAATAAACCACATCATGAAGACTTTTCAGGGCCTGCTCAAGCTTTTGAAAGGCCTAAAGCGGATAGAAAAACGGGGGCCTTCTAACAAATTATTGCAAATTTAGTTAGTTTTAAAAAAAAATTAATGGACCTTAAAAATAATAAGACGTACTAATAAAATCATAGTAAGATAATAATGATAACAACTTCAACAAAATGGTAGTAGTATGAAGTACTAATAAAAATGTTACCAAGCAATTTGTTAAACTATATCAAAAGCATAACAAGCGAGGAGTTCCTATTTCCAAATTTAATAAGTACACTTGCAACATGAATTAACACAACAACATGAATCAACACCCTCATTGTTCATCAACCAAAATCAAAACAATATGTTGTTTACTAATCCATCTGTTTGATCCGTTAGTGCATATACTCGCATATCTCAGTTGCAAGTACTATAAAAACTTTGAACAAACTATAATAGATGAGCATAACAATTTAAAACCAAAACTTCATGCTTAGTTCAAGTGTAACAACTATTTATGTTTAACAGCTTTAAATAAAATATTACTTTTATGCAGCTGCTGTAATAGGCTTATTTGACCTGCTTAAGGACCATATTTTTCTATGTTCTAAAATTCTTGAGAAACTAGACTTAGCAACGTTTCCAACCCAAAAAAAATCATCTTAATCGGATCAACGGTTTATTTTATATGATAATTAGAAACACAGGACAGATTCATAAGTTAACTGTAAATTCATCTTTACACCATTTTGTTATGCTGTTTGCATTGCAGTTGTCGAGTACCTACTGACCATATTTTCTCTTGTTATAAAAATCTGCGAAAAACTAGACTCAACAAGCTTTTCAACAATATAAAATACACCCCAAACGAACACTCCGTTGATTTAATATGAATATTCAAAGTTTAACAAAAATTTGAGTAAAAGCTGCGATTTTCTGCAAAGTATTTCTTTTCTGTATGACACAATCAAACTCATTTCTTGATTTAAAACTCAGCTCACACATGTCTAGAAGTTTAAAACATCTAATACAATGATCATAGACTAAGATATGTCAAGAACACTTCTAAATTCACAAAGTCATCATAAGAGTTAAGAAACTGAGCCTGACAAAGAACAATGGTACACTGGCTACCACTTTCTGCCAACAACTTAACCCTAAAATTCTGCACCCCGCCCTTAACATCTTCCCAAACAACCAGAAACTTGAAAAAATAATGCGAAGAACACCCCTAACTTAAGCTCAAATCATTAGAACTGAACCCTAATCCCTAACAATTATGAGCAATCCTATCAATCTAATTAATTTGTTTTACCATCTTGAAAAGTCAACAATTCTAGATAGATGATTCGACTTCAATTTTGTATTGATAGTGTGATAAAATCCAATTTTGTACAAAGCTTTCAAAGCAATTTCATAAGTACTTCAATTTTCTAGATTTCATCAGAGCAGATAAAACTGAAAGTTTAAACATCTTTTTTTTTATTATCACATTCAGTTCAATTATAGGCTAATAATTATTTATAGTGTTTAATTTTGTAACTTGGAATAGAAAAGATGAGAACCTGATAGAAGATTAAACAAAGACAGAAGCGGCTGAGAGAGGCGGCGCTGACCCGCAACAGGGACCGGCGACGGTGACAAGCGACGGTTTTCGCCGGTGAGAGGTGGTAGGGACCTGCGACGGTGAGAGGCCATGGTTATTATGGTTAATGTGTTGCTGATATGTGGTAGAAAGAATGACTCAGGGCAGTGGGTAAAATGGTCTTCTTTTTCATTCAGACTCTTCTAAAAGCTGAATGATTAAGAGGTTGATTCAGCCATTCAGACATGAACTTTTGATAAAACAAACACTCTTAATCTGACCGAATCAGACATTGGCATCTGAATGGTCCCATTAAGAGGCCAAACAAACACCCCCCTTAGACAAAACACTCAACAAACCCATTTTAGAAAATGAAAATCTCAACAATAACTACCACGAAGAGTCAGAAATGCTATACGAAATCATTGAAAACAATGAAAAATCAAAACCATCAATCGTAGAACCACCAACCTTAAATTTAAATGAACTACCAAAACATCTCGAATACGCCTTTCTAGAAAAGATTCTCAACTCCCAGTAATTATTTCATGTCACCTTTCTAAAGAAGAGAAAGACGAACTTCTTAAGGTTCTTAAAAACCATAAAAAGGCTATCGCATGGAAGATCATGGATATCAAGGGCATCAGTCCTTCCTTCTGTACTCACAAAATCCTCATGGAGGAAGAATACAAACCCGTGGTCCAACATCAAAGACGTCTCAACCCTAACATGCAAGATGTGGTGAAGAAAGAAGTAATCAAACTGCTTGATGCCGGGTTAATCTACCCAATCTCAGATTCACCTTGAGTTAGTCCAGTTCAAGTAGTACCCAAGAAGGGAGGAATGATGGTCGTAATGAACGAGAAGGACGAATTATACCAATGAGAACCACCACAGGCTGGCGAGTTTGCATTGTCTACCGGAAGCTTAATGATGCCACAAGCAAAGATTATTTCCACTTCCTTTCATAGACCAAATGCTTGAGCGATTATCTGGAAACATGTTCTACTATTTTCTTGATGGATTTTCCGGATACTTTCAGATTCCCATTGCTCCTGAGGATCAGGAGAAAACTACTTTTACATGTCCATACGGAACCTTCGCCTACCGAAGAATGCCATTTGGACTATGTAATGCTCCAGACACCTTCCAGCGTTGCATGGTGGCCATCTTTCATGAAATGATTAAAAACTCTATGGAAGTTTTCATGGACGACTTCTCAGTCTTTGGAGACTCTTTCGATCACTGTCTGAAAAACCTAGAAAAAATGTTAGCTAGGTGTGAAGAAGTAAATATAGTGCTTAACTGGGAAAAATGCCACTTTATGGTAAAGGAAGGCATTGTTCTAGGTCACAAGATTTCTCAAAACGGACTAGAAGTTGATAGGTCCAAAATAGAAACCATATCCAAACTTCCGCCGCCAACTTCAGTCAAAGCCATTAGAAGTTTTCTAGGTCACGCAGGTTTCTATCGCCGCTTCATAAAAGACTTCTCAAAAATCTCAAGACCTATGACCAAACTTCTGGAAAAAGACGCATCATTCGTCTTCTCTGTGGAATGTATTGAATCATTCAATACATTAAAAGACAAACTTGTCAATGCACCAATCATGACCACACTCGATTGGACCCTTCCATTCGAAATCATGTGCGATGCAAGGGACTTTGCAGTTGGAGCCGTACTCGGACAACGCAAAGAAAAGCACTTTCACCCAATTTACTATGTCAGTAAAACTCTTAACGATGCACAAGAAAATTACACCACAACAGAAAAAGAGTTACTAGCAGTAGTATTTGCCTTTGAAAAATTTAGATCATACCTAGTTCTTTCCAAAACCATAGTTTACACCGATCATGCCGCAATACGTTACCTATTCAACAAATAAGATGCTAAATCCAGACTCATCCGATGGATCCTATTACTCCAAGAATTTGACATCGAGGTTAAGGACAAAAAGGGAGCAGAAAATGTAGCCGCAGACCATCTTTCTCGTTTAGAATGTCCAACTCCTGAAGAATTTCACAAAGAAATTATCAACGATAATTTCCCACATGAAATTCTCATGCGCATTCAAGCAGTCATAGAGGAGAAAGACGGAAGTCCTTGGTATGCCGACTTCACAAATTACTTAGCTTGTAGGATCCTTAGAATTACCCATCAACAGCGGAAGAAATTCTTCTCCGATCTTAAGTTTTACTTCTGGGAAGATCCATACGTATTTAGAATAGGTACGGATCAAGTCATTCGTAGGTGCGTAGCAGGCAAGGAGGCCTTAGACATTCTCAAACACTGCCATGAAGGACCAACATGCGGACACCATGATACCACCACCACGGTCAGGAAAGTGTTTGATGCATGATTTTTCTGGCCCACTATATACAAAGATACACATACTTTGATCCAAGCATGCGATGCTTGTCAAAGAGCCGGGAACATCTCATCAAAAAATGAGATGGCTCAAAAGGGCATTCAAATTTGTGAAATCTTTGATGTATGGGGAATCGATTTCATGGGCCCATTTCCTAACTCATTCGGAAATTAATACATCCTTGTAGCAGTCGACTACATGTCTAAATGAGTAGAAGCACAAGCTCTTCCCACTAACGATGCTCGAGTAGTTGTACGATTTCTGAAAAAGTTATTTTCAAGATTCGGCACTCCGAAAGCCCTAATCAGCGACAGAGGTACCCACTTCTGTAAAACCCTGATGGACAAGGTCTTAGCATGGTATGGGGTCCATCACCGACTGGCAACACCATATCACCCTCAGACTAGTGGGCAGGTAGAGGTCTCGAATCGAGGAATTAAGAGAATTTTGGAAAGAGTGTAGGAATGAATCGCAAAAATTGGGCAGAAAAGTTAGATGACGCGTTGTGGGCCCTCAGAACGGCCTACAAAACACCCATAGGAACGACACCCTTCAAGCTCGTATTCGGGATGGCATGTCATCTACTGATAGAGTTAAAACACAAAGCCTACTGGGCCTCAAAACAGTGAATTTTGATCTGACGTCCGTCGGAGCAAACCGGAAAGATCAAATTCGTGAGCTCGAGGAACTAAGAACACCGGCCTATGAAAATTCTTGGTCCTACAAAGAAAAGACTAAACGCATACACGACGCTCATTTAAAAGGAAACAAAAAATTTCAAACTGGTGATCGTGTACTGTTGTACAACGCTCGTTTAAGTCTTTTCCCAGGAAAACTGAAATCCCGGTGGACAGGTCCATACGTAGTTGAATTAGTTTTGACTATGGAACAATCGAAATTTCAAATTCAAACGGCCAGAAGTTCAAAGTAAATGGACATCGATTAAAACCATACATCGACGGTCTACTTAAAGAAGTTTTGGAGGTATTAACCCTTCAAACTTTTTAAATAAGAAATTAAGGAAACAAGGTCTGGCCAAGACCTTTGTAGGTTCCCTGGATGGATCTGCACGGGATATCTCGATCTACACAGGTGCGGAATCCCTGCGTAGGTCGTTACGAGCGTAGAACACGAATCAAACAAACACACGATACGAATGAACAAACGTTATATTATAACCGAAACACGTGATATAATCACTGAATACAGACTCAATACTCTCTGGTTCTCACGTCTCTCGACTCACACACGCGTATACGATTACATTCAACTACACTAAACATGCCGTGACCAAGCGTATAAATATACGACAACTTCACCTGATATGTTCAGGCGAAGTTGTTGCTAACTTCGCTTGACTAACAAGTTCGCCTGATAAGCGAACTTGTCAGTAACTTCGCTTAAACATAAACAAAACACAATTAACATTACAGACTGGATTACAGACACTAGACTATGAACTACTGACATTATGCACCAACAGACTCCCCCTTGGCAGTAGCTTCATATCTTTATCTTTAAGCACTTGTCTTGTAATCTTCATGCATGCACTCCCTCTCTTACACAGACCGTGACTACTCACTGATATTTCCTCGCTTCGTCTTTCCAAGCAGGAATATAGAATATCTTCTTCTCGTTTAACACCTGCAGATCAGCTTTAGATAAATTAACAAGATGCATCGGATCATACACTCTTAGCACTTCTTGTTCGTCTTCGTCTTCCATCACGGCTTCAGCAGTCTGGCAATCCACATACCACCATTTCAGATCTTTCAGCACATCTTGAGGCATAGTCTTCATTGGAACCTCTTTCAAACACCGAATCGGCTTCTATTTCATCACCATCCAAGGTTTGCCATCTGCTCTCATTCCTCTTTCAGTATCTTCAACTAATTTCCCTTTCTGTGGTTTTAACAACTCAAACTTTTTCTCTTTAATACTTTCTTTCCATACTATCTTCCCAATAACTCTGGCCATATTATCATCACTTCTATTAATCAACCCCAGTCTGGCCAAATCCTTTACCTCACACTCAGGCAAGGTATTTAGAGATCTCAACGTCCTCTTAAAGTATTGGATCTTATCATATCTTTTCAACACGAACACTTTAGCTGTTCATCATATAACCAACAGATAATGCCTTTCTTTGACTCAGCGTACCCTTTAATGTTATAACTTTTCTTGAACATTGTAGGTATCACTGGCTTCTTCGTTTTGATAAACCAATGAGCATAGCCTTCCTTCCATCTAGGCTGCTCCTCCCATTCTGTATCATCAACTACTGTATCTTCACATACATTCGACTTCTCAACGGTTGGAAGCTCGTGTTCAACATTCTCCTCTACAATTTCACCTTCTTCAACATCATCTTCTATCACTATCTGTGCACCAATCTTCTCAATTTCTTCTAATGGCAGCACATCATCATCACACATATCATCATCATCTAACATATCATCATCCAACTCCTTCAAGGCATCGATCACATCATCTCCCATCTCCTCGTCATCTACCATCACCACCTCATCACCACCAGAACCGCCAGCTGCACCTGCAGACTCCCCCTGAGCTTTGGTTGTCCCAAGAGCTTGAGTAGTTCTTGGCAACTCACCACCTGCACCTTTCGATGCATTGGAATCATCGTCTCTGTCATTCTTCTTCTTTGTCCTGAGCTCGTCGCCTTTACAGCTCGTCTCCCCCTGAGATGCCAAGAACTCCTTCATAGCATCTACAATTTTTCCATGTTCAACCAGGAGGGACGACTGTAGTTGATTTTCTGCTACTAGGCGTTGAATAGCCTGGGTCGGGATAAAATTCACCCTTGATTGTTCTGCCATGACCCGTTCAAGTGCAGCTATTCTTTCCGAGTCTGATAGGGTTGCATCGAAATCGAACCTCATGTGAGATATGGCTTGAGTATAATGAGAAGGGATTTCGAATGAAACCGGGACATCAGAAGTAGCTGTGGACGTAACCGCAGGTGGTATCGTGACCGACAACCCTGCAGTGTGAACCACTGTCGAATCAATAACCTGTGCAACAACCTCCAACGGAGTAAGCGTTGGAGGCGGCAACGATACAATATCTGGAGTCGTCAGCTGGAGTGTGATGGAAGGGAGGCCAACAGATGATGATGTAGCCACCACGGGAACGTCCGTGGCGCTTGGCCTTGTGACCTGTAATGGTGTAGGGACAATTGACATACCTGACAGTGCGGGCGGAGCGAAACGTACCACCCTAGAGGTCTCACCGGCTCCCCTACCTGCACCTGTCCTGTCCTTCTTGAACGTCTGATCAACTTATGAATGTCTTCTTCTTCTTCTGACTCACTGTCGTCATCTGTCCTCTTTCTCTTCCCATACGTCCTCTCTTGAGTCACCATCATACGTCTTGCCTCATCCATTACATCATCAAAATCTGAGTCATCCACCGTCGTAGCTGCTCTAGTAACATTTACTCCCGTACTCTGTGGAACCGAGACCTGTATATTTTCTTGAAGATCAACTCGGTCCATGTCAAAAAATCCTTGGCCGCCAAAAGCAGCGTCAAGGTCTACCTCTTCTGCAGCTGACACAACAGGCGCAGCATGTACAGCTTGAGGTGCTCCCGCCTGTTGTGTTTGAGGATCTCTAAACTCGTCCCCATTAGCAGGAACATACTCCGGGTTGATTAAATACCCAAACAGTGGAGTATGCCTAGGACGCAGTTCAGGCTTGCTTCTAGCACTCGAAGTTCTACATTGAGCAAAGATACGCTTGTTCACACTCTCCACGTATTTGATAGGGCGACGTTGAGGCAACATGGGAGCAACATGATTCAAGATCATTTGGAGAAATCTTGGATACATGATGAATCTCTCACGCCCCATAGCCCTTCGCTGTCGATCAATCTCATAGAAGACCATCTGACTCAAGCTGTAACGCTTGTTATAAGTCAGAGCAGTCATCGCCGACTGCAAGGTCGCGCCCATCCCGTCAGTGCCCGCCTTCCTCCCTGACATGCAGACAATCATTACGTGCATGAGGAAGCGCCACTGATCGAGCAAGAAACCTTTCCTTCTTTGTGTATCCCCCAAGGGACCAGAATATCCCATTCGTAGAAATGCTCCATCACGGAACGGAGCAACAAACTCTGTCGGGTCGTCCCTCGTCTCCTCTCCGAATTGCAAAGCCACCTGGATTTGTTCAGACGAGAACTGAACATCCTGACCATTTACCGTTGCACGCATCACCGGGGGGTCGACGCGGCAGTCATATTCCACCGTCTGCCAGAAATCCTCAATGTTGGGCAAGGAAATCGGCAGAGTTGTCGTAATGGCGTGGAATATCCTCGAGCGTAAAAGGAAGGTGATGATTTCGCGGAAATCATCAACTCTGCTCGCTTCCGGGTCTAAGGTGATATACATGTTGTGACCCGGGAAGAACTGTCTTTGTTGATCACCTCCGTCATCACCGCCTGCACCACCTGCTCCAGCAATAGCAGCCATATCTGCAACAAACGAACCAAGTTAGATAAACGTTAAAGCATAACACAAGTTCGCTTGTTACCATGATCGAAGTTGTGATAAAATCTGTATAGGCGAAGTTAAAGGTGGGGCGAAGTTGGGAACAACTTCGCTTCATCTTTAAGTTCGTCTAATAACTAATAAGTAAAAAGGTCCAGGCGAAGTTAATGATAACTTCGCCTCACCACAACATCGCCTCAGGCGAAGTTAAACCTCAGGCGAAGTTACGGTTAACTTCGCCCAAACTGTAAGTTCGCCTGAATCTGAATCGGCGACAGTAAGGCGATTCGAACGACGTGCAGTTGGTGATTTCGGAGATCGAGGACTCAAAAACGCAAGATTTTAAGAACCTCTGGACGATTAGTTTGTTCATGACCACGTAAAAACAATGTTTGAAATCGGTTTTAAGGTCCGACCAACCGAGGTCACGACAGAGATCGAAACGACCGTCGATAAACAAGAATGAACAGATGACACGAAGTACCGACACCACATACCGTGAATCGAAAATCGAAACTGAGAAAGAAAAAAGAAGAAGGATTCGAAATTTTTTTTTTTTCGATAAGTTCGCCCGAATCTGAATCGTGAGGATAAGTTTGCTGAAATCAGAAAATAATAAACTGTTTGACCTTAAAAATTCCTTTATATAGGAGCGGAGTTATACAGGCGAAGTTGTGGATAACTTCGCCTAGGGCGAAGTTATTCACAAGTTCGCCGATTTTACAAAATAAACCCCTATAGTTGAAACATTTTGCAATTAAGTTTTAAAAACTTCCCTTTAAGAATTAAATGACACGATCAAGACTAAGTAACCAAGTATAAAATCAACAACTACATAAATAGGAAAAACTTTTAAAATTAAAGTACAAGGGATCAAATTTCAGTCTAGACAGGGACTACCATGTTTTAGAAAAGATCCGAACAGGAATCATACTAACTACGTGACTGTCACATAGATCCGTGTTTAGCTGTATTATGACATAAAGAAACAGGTTGTAGGCAGGTAAATAACTTAAGATGGTTTTCATTGTTTCTGTGATACGAGTTAAGTTCAATTAAGCTAAAAAATTAAGTGGGCAACAACTCAGAGATTATGATGCCTCCTATCTATTCTCAAAGCGTATTTGGCTTTCCCCAAGTCACCCCGAATTGACTTCAACCCATAGTGTCTGATTAAGTTTGTAAGTACTCTTCATCTGCTTCCCGTTCTCTTTCTTACTCCATGATTGAGAAGTCTTGACATTGTCAGCTCTAGAATGTTTCAATAACTCATAAGGTTTTTTTTTTTTTTTTTTTTTTTTTTTTTTTTTTTTTTACGATAAACATTTACATAGACTTCAGAGTAGTAAACAACTGCAAGTCCCGAATCTGGATCACTGCAGTTTCTTCACACACTATCTTTACGGGAATCAGAACACTTACGGGCTCGTGTATGACTGGGTAATCGCTTTTCTGCCTATCATTCGGAAAGATATATATGAAGACATGCAAAACTCTTAAGGAGTTTCCACGTAAAATCGAGTAGATTTAGTTTGTATCACATCTACTTTTACGCACCATAAAAAGCTACCATGACATACAATGACTGTTCTAAAGCCTTTTAAGCCTAATAACTTCACTAGTTAAGCACACAGAATCAGTAAATCTATCATTTTCCAAGGTTGGATCAATTTTCTGTTAAAATATAGTAACAGAACTTCTTACGAAGTAGTAGACTTGAAAAATAATTTCATTTCCCTAAAAAATTTTTTTGACTTCAATCGCCCCGATCAGTTCAAAGTCTTCAGGTAAACGGTTATCCTGAGGATCCAATGGATCCGTTGGACCGACCACATACAAGTATGTGTCCTTCTAACTAAGTATGAACGACTAATTTTCAGCGAAAGAATAAAAACACATCATAAACCGCCCCGGTCACATTCAGTCATCTGGTTAATGGCAACCCTCAAACTCTACAAGTAGAAAATGAGGACCAAACATATCCGAGGATATGTCCTTCAAACTGAGGTAACCGACATAATTTTAAGCGATAGTGACAATTTTTTTTTTAAATATATATACACAAAAAGCATGGTTACTCGGGATTGATCATCCCATTCAACTCAACAAGGTTTTGAAATCTTGATTTGTCAAACGCTTTAGTATATAAATCAGCGAAATTATCAAGCGTATCCACCTTTCAAGCACAATCAGTTTCTTCTCAGCACAATCCCGTATAAAATGATGACGTATGTCAATATGTTTAGTTTTACTGTGCTTTACGGGATTATTAGTTACTGAGATCGCAGCAGTGTTATCAATTCAAATTGGAGTGAGTGAGAAATTCAGACCATAGTCGCGTAACTGTTGTTGAATCCACAGAACCTGGGAGCAGCAGTTGGATGCTGCCTGGTATTCTGCCTCACATGTTGAAATGGCGACTGATGTCTGCTTCTTGCATTGCCAGGACACTAATCTGTCTTCTAGAAACTGACATCCTCCAGTAGTTGACTTCCGACTCTGATTGCACCCTCCATAATCAGAATCTGTGTAAGCTACCAACTCCAAGTCTCCTCCCTTCGCGTACCACAACCCCAGCTTAGGCTTGCCCTTGAGATACCGCAGTATCCTCTTCGCACCCTTCAAATGAGATTCTTTTGGGTTTGCCTGAAAGCGTGCACAAAGACAAACAGCAAACATTATATCAGGCCTAGAAGCAGTTAAGTACATTAAAGAACCTATAATAGCCCGATATTGGGTTGGGTCCACGTCTGCATCGTTATCTGAATCAGCACCCAATTTGTGATTGACGCAGACTGGAGTATCGAATGGAGTGCTGTCCTCCATCTTGAAACGTTTGAGGACATCATGGACATACTTGGTCTGATGAATGAACATCCCATCCTTCTTCTGATCAACCTGCAATCCTAAAAAGAAAGTTAGTTCACCCATAGCACTCATTTCAAACCTTTTCTTCATGACGGCCTCAAACTCCTGACACATGGAGACTTTTGATGCAGCAAAGATAATGTCATCCACGTAGACTTGCACCAGCAGGAAGTCGCTTCCTTCTCTCTTGAAGAACAACGTTCTATCTATCTTCCCTCTTTCAAACCCATTTTCAAGTAAGTAATCTGATAAGGTTGAGTACCAGGCACGAGGTGCCTGATGTAGTCCATACAACGCCTTGCTTAACTTGTACACGTGGTCTGGAAAGTCTGGGTCAGGAAAACCCGGAGGTTGCTCAACGTACACAACCTCATCAACTTTCCCATTTAGGAACGCACTTTTCACGTCTAACTGAAATACCTTCATCTTCTTATAAGCAGCAAATGCCAAAAACAATCTAATGGCTTCCAATCTTGCCACAGGAGCGAACACTTCATTATAATCAATCCCCTCTTGTTGATTAAAACCTTTAACGACTAGCCTCGCCTTGTTTCTTATAATAATCCCTTTCTCATCTCTCTTGCACTTAAAAACCCATTTTGTGCCTATTGCATGCACATTCTTTGGTTTTTCAACCAAAGTCCAAACTTCCATTTTCTTGAATTGAGCCAGCTCTTCTTGCATGGCTTCGACCCACGAGCTGTCCTTTAGAGCCATTTGATAATTCTTTGGTTCAATCTGGCTGATAAAGCAGGTGTACAAGCATTCGTTGATTATGCCTGTCTCCTTAATGCTTGTGTTAACACAGGTGTGCTCATTCAAGCTACGTCTTGTTTGTACACCGGAGGACACATCACCAATCACATTCTCCAAAGGGTGATCTTTATGAATTCTAGTGGTCGGAACTGAACCGACATGCAAATTGTCTTCCAAGTTAGAAGAGAGCTCGTCAATGGTTGTTCCTTGCTGAGAGTGAAACGGATTGAAAAATTCTTCTTCAGGAGAAGCAGCAGGGGTATCGATAGCATTTGATGAGGAAGGTTGACGTTTATCAAACAACTGTCTTTGCACTAGATTTTCTTCCTCATCAAGGATCATCTTCGTAGCAACTCTTTCTTCTAGTTCTGCACTATCCAAATAAGGTATGTTAAAAGACAAAATTTACTTTCTCTAGAGTCATCTTTCCATTAGACACCGTTCCCATTCTTGTAATCTTGCCTCCACTTTCTCCAGCAAAGCTCACTCTCCCTCCTTGAACAGGTTTCAAATCGTGTAACAAGAATTTGTTACCCGTCATGTGCCGGGAACAGCCGCTATCCACAACCCATTGATTGTTGGCAGCCCTGTTCAACTGTTCCTGCACGATTAAAGCAGAGAGTTAAAATCTGGGGACCCAAGACCGATTGGTCTTGGGTCGATACATCCCGTACCTTGGCTGTCCAAAGTTAGTATCATAATCATTTCTGTGAGTCCTAACAGTATACCTTCTTGTGGATTGTCTATGAGGCCATCCAAACCGTCTTGAATTAAATGAATTATTAGTTATGGTTTGGGTGTTACCAGTGAAAAACTGAGATCTATTTCTTTGAAAACCTGGATTAGTCCATTTTCTGAAATTCAATGGGTTTTCAGTTTTATCATTAAATTGATTACTGTTAGCTCTTTTCTCAGATTTTAAAGGCCTCACACCTCTGAATTTTTGCTTCAGAGGGCAATCAGCAACAAGATGTCCTTGTTGATTACATCTAAAACAACACCTGTTTTCAACTTTCTTATCAAAAGTTGTCTTAGATGTTGAGGCTGTATTACTGCCCGTTTGTCTCACATATGGTGGGACATACGGGTTTAGTGGAGACTTCTTTTCAGATGTTTTCTTTTTCTCTCCACTTTTTGGTAATACTTCCTCTTGATTTGTCTCACTTGACTCAGAAGACTTATCCGAGTTAGATGAGACAGGACTCGGAGCAGAAATTTTAACACTTGCAACAGGCTTACTAACTTCTGGTTCTTTAGTAGTAACTGGAATTGGAACTGTCTGAACAACCTCAAAGTCAACAGATTTCTGATTACTAGGGTTAAAAGTGTAATTGTGATTATAAGGTGGTGGAACCTCATGATAACCAATTCCTCCCCTCTTAACTGAGGAACCTTGATCACTAACAAGGTGATCAAGAATAGCAGAGGAATTTCTGAACTGCTCAAGTTTTCTATTCAGTTCCACCACTTTCACCTGGTGATCAGCAATCTGTTTTTCTCTTTCAGCTATTAGTTTGGTTTTTTCTTCCAAAACTTCATAGCTTAGATCTATCACTTGAATTTTTTCAGCAAGTTTTGCTTTTAGACTTTTAATATCTTTTTCACAAGCTTTTATTTTAACTTTATAGTTATTTTCTCTTGCTTTTGTAAAATGATGATCTTCTTTTAGAGTTTTAAACTCAGCATCCAAACTAACATACTGATCAGTTATAGTTGCTAATTGCTCAGACAAGTTTTCACATTTAGAACAAGTAGGTTTAGAACATACCTCGGAGAGCTGGTCTTTAGCATCAGCCATGAAAGCTTTTTCTTCTCCAGTAGCTTTCTCACTTTCTTCATTTTCCACATTCGCCAAATTTCCCTGTTCAATGATTTCTTCAGAATGCAGGTTCCAGTTATATTCACCTCTTCTCTGGAAATCATGGCACTATAATCTTTACTACCCCCATTATGCAGTGTAGACTTGCCTTGACCACGTTCTACACGCTCATTTCTGCACTCCTTAGCAAAGTGGCCGTTTTGCTGACAGTTGTAGCATCTTACCTTCGTCTTGTCAAACCCTGGCCTTCCACCGACAAACTTTCTTCCGGTCTTTTTCATAAACCGTTTCACTTTTCTCACGATCATAGCCATCTGCCATTGCAGATCCATTTCTTCCGGATCATCAGCATCAATCTGGTCATAGTCTTCATCCAACATAGCTGGATCAACAATCTTCCCCTGAATGTAGTTCTCATAGGAAGCAATAAAAGAAGCATAGAGAGCAAACTGCTCTTCAGCAGATTTGACACTCATAGGCATCTTAGAGTAGTTGTTGCTAGGAATACTTGGAGAGCAACTACTCTTGCTTGCTTGCGGTTTAGATGCACTAGATCCACCTGCTACAAAGCACACATCACCATTCGTGTTGACTGACACATGCCCCTCATGTGATGAGTTGGCGCCCGACTCTCCCTTCGAGTAGTAGGCAGCTGATTCAGTCTTCGAAACTGAACTAGAGTTGACTTTAGCACGATACATACCTGGATCTTGAACCTGATCCGTAGGTGTCTCCTTTCTAACCATGTTAAGCTCAAAGGTTCGGAGCTTGTTAACTGCTGTCTCAAGGTCATAGTCAGCAAAGTCTTTATCTTCTCTCGTCAACACAGTATACATCTCCCATTTTGGTGGGAGAGCATCAAGAAGCTTCTCAACAATCTCATCTTCTTTGTATGCAATTGAATAGTTGCTGAGTTCAGTCATCAGATGATAATATCTGGTGATGATATCATCAAGTGATTCGTTTTTCAGATACTTGAAGACCGATAATTGAGTTTTGAGCAATTTGATCTTCGAAGCATGGATTCCCACATTTACTTCAAACCGGTTCTCAAGAGCTTCCCAAAGCTCTCTTGCTGTCTTGTACTTTCTAAAAGTATTAAGGATCTCTTGTGGAAGAGCCATAGTGATAGCAGCATGAGCTTTGCTCTCGGCCTCATACATCTTTTTCTCTTCTTCTTCCATTTTGCTGTACTTTTTGATCTGATCACGACCTTCGTACTCCATAGTTGGTGGAATATAACCATCCTGGATGCATACCCACATTTTCGCATCCTGGTACTTGACATATTGTTCGAACCGATCCTTCCAAGCAACGAAGTCGGTTCCTTTAAGCAACTTTGGGGCCTTAGTAGCTGACCCTGCTTCTACTTCCATCTTAACTAACTCTGAGATGTTAATTGACGACATCTTTCTCAAAAACTAAGAAACCCGAAAAATTTTTTTTTTTCTGAAAAGTACTGTAGGCGAAGTTACGGATAACTTCGCTTAAGTCTTAACTTCGCTGATTCTTAACTTCGCTTGAGGTAAGCGAACTTAGGAGGTAGGCGGAGTTGTAGAGAACTTCGCTTGAGTTAGGCGAACTTGAGAAGGTAGGCGAAGTTGTGGATAACTTCGCTTAACCTTATATCTTCGCCGAAACCCTACGAACAGTGACAACAACTTCGCCTGATGAACACGAAGTTTCTGCAGATCTGATTTCTAGGTTTTTCGAGGTTTTTGACGGTGTAAAGGGTTGAATACGATGGTAGGAGGTAAGAATGACACAAAAACACAGAAAACACGTCCCGCGAATAGTCGAAACGGGACGACTTCTACACCTGCGTGAATATCCCGAACCATACAATTGAGCAAAAGCTCTGATACCAATTGTAGGTTCCCTGGATGGATCTGCATGGGATATCTCGATCTACACAGGCGCGGAATCCCTGCGTAGGTCGTTACGAGTGTAGAACACGAATCAAACAAACACACGATACGAATGAACACACGTTATATTATAACCGAAACACGTGATATAATCACTGAATACAGACTCAATACTCTCTGGTTCTCACGTCTCTCGACTCACACACGCGTATACGATTACATTCAACTACACTAAACATGCCGTGACCAAGCGTATAAATATACGACAACTTCGCCTGATATGTTCAGGCGAAGTTGTTGCTAACTTCGCTTGACTAACAAGTTCGCCTGATAAGCGAACTTGTCAGTAACTTCACTTAAACATAAACAAAACACAATTAACATTACAGACTGGATTACAGATACTAGACTATGAACAACTGACATTATGCACCAACAGACTCCCCCTTGACAGTAGCATCATATCTTTATCTTTAAGCACTTGTCTTGTAATCTTCATGCATGCACTCCCTCTCTTACACAGACCGTGACTACTCGCTGATATTTCCTCGCTTCGTCTTTCCAAGCAGGAATATAGAATATCTTCTTCTCGTTTAACACCTGCAGATCAGTTTTAGATAAATTAACAAGATTCATCGGATCATACACTCTTAGCACTTCTTGTTCGTCTTCGTCTTCCATCACGGCTTCAGCAGTCTGGCAATCCACATACCACCATTTCAGATCTTTCAGCACATCTTGAGGCATAGTCCTCATTGGAACCTCTTTCAAACACCGAATCGGCTTGTATTTCATCACCATCCAAGGTTTGCCATTTGCTCTCATTCCTCTTTCAGTATCCTCAACTAATTTCCCTTTCTGTGGTTTTAACAACTCAAACTTTTTCTCTTTAATACTTTCTTTCCATACTATCTTCCCAATAACTCTGGCCATATTATCATCACTTCTATTAATCAACCCCAGTCTGGCCAAATACTTTACCTCACACTCAGGTAAGGTATTTAGAGATCTCAACGTCCTCTTAAAGGATTGGAACCTATCATATCTTTTCAACACGAACACTTTTAGCTGTTCATCATATAACCAACAAATAATGCCTTTCTTTGACTCAGCGTACCCTTTAATATTATAACTTTTCTTGAACGTTGTAGGTACCACTGGTTTCTTCGTTTTGATAAACCAATGAGCATAGCCTTTCTTCCATCTAGGCTGCTCCTCCCATTCTGTATCATCAACTACTGTATCTTCACATACATTCGACTTCTCAACGGTTGGAAGCTCGTGTTCAACATTCTCCTCTACAATTTCACCTTCTTCAACATCATCTTCTATCACTATCTGTGCACCAATCTTCTCAATTTCTTCTAATGGCAGCACATCATCATCACACACATCATCATCATCTAACATATCATCATCCAACTCCTTCAAGGCATCGATCACATCATCTCCCATCTCCTCGTCATCTACCATCACCACCTCATCACCACCAGAACCGCCAGCTGCACCTGCAGACTCCCCCTGAGCTGTGGTTGTCCCGAGAGCTTGAGTAGTTCTTGGCAACTCACCACCTGCACCTTTCGATGCATTGGGATCATCGTCTCTGTCATTCTTCTTCTTTGTCCTGCTAGGACTTGTAAATAAATGTTTTCCCAAAAAAAAAAAATTAGAAAACCACGGGGGCGTGCCTTCAAATGCACGGTCCCGTGCCTAAAAATGCGGGCCGGCATCTACGCTGCAGAAATCTCAGTTAGACTGGTATGTAACAGAATTGTCAGAGCAAAAACACGGGGGTGTGCTTCCAAAAGCACGGTACCGTGCTCGGATTACTGGTTGGTTATAAAAGGCACCTTGTGTCATTGCATTCTTTGCACAAACCAAAACCAAAAAAAAAAACCTCTGACAATTCATCATGCCAACTGATATGAGTGAAGCAATACCCATTTCCCGACATCCGAGAAACGATGCCCGCCATGTTTTCAAAACCGAGCTTCTCTTGAAACTCTAAGAACTCGTGAAAGAACTCACCGAAATGAATTTCCTTGCCGAGATGCGTCTCGTGCAACTCACCGAATCAGTGGAAAACATGAAAACTAGTCCTGGATGTGTGGTGGTGCTCGTTTGGCTTCCAAAAGTTTATCAAGCTTTTTGTTGAGCGTAACGATTTCTCAGTTGAGAAAGTTAAGTTTGGAAGTCACATCTTTGTGGTGGCCATCCACAACATGGAAGTTCTCGAACCTAAGTAGGTCGACTTTGTTAATTAACTCGACTACTCGAGCCTCGGTTTGCATGTTGCTCTCAACTTGATCTCTTACGATGCATTGGAGTCTCATGATTTCCTCCTCAAGGTAGGAGGATTCATGTTGTTTCCCCTTTTTCACTGGCCTCCATCAACCCGTTTTTCTTCCATTTAGGCAGTTTTTGTTTGGTGTGAATGGAATAGTGAATTTATGCATGCAACTTTTGGAAGCCAAACGAGCACCACCACACATCCAGGACTTGTTCGGAAGTGGTGGCCGTTGAAGTTCTAACTTTGTTTCGTGTTGAAGTTGTTCCCGCTAGTACTATGTGTTAGGATCCGAGAATTGTTGTTGTACTTTTCATTTTATCTATCTTTAATTATGTCTTTAATTTTATGTTTTAATGAAATCTAGGATTTTTAATTACCATGTTAAAGTAACCAAAAAAAAAAACAAAAAAAAAGAAGAAAAAAAACCAGCTAACCAGTTCGACAAATAAACCAAATTTAAAATAACACTGTCTGCACTAAGCAGCACGGTACCGTGCTTCTAAAAGAACGGGGCCGTGTTTTTGGTTACAGAGCAGTTACGTACTTTAACTTAATAAAATAACTTTCTCCAACCACCAACACTAATTTTCACTACGTTCTAAACCGAAAAACCGCCGACCTTCAAATATTTTGCTAAGTTCTTCATCAAATCTTCGATTCTAAACCTAAGGTATGTTAATTTAACAATTTCATTATTCAAATTCATCATTCTAGGTTTAGATTAACCCTAAAATCGCTCAAATCGACCGAATCGGGTCAAAACCCGAAGAGGGTATGGGTTATTTTGCTTGAATATGATGAATAGATTGTTGAATGTTTGATTGTTAGGGTTTAATTGAAAGAAACAATTCTGGTTTTGGGTGTTAGCATAAATACCCAACACACCATTAAACCTAATTGATATAACCGCTTAGAAACGAGGGTTCGAGTAGGAGTAAGTTAAAAATGAATATTAGAAACACGAGCCGTGCCCAAAACAACACGAGTCGTGGCCAACCAAAAGTCAAACATCAAAGGAAACTGGACCAGAGGCATCAGCACGGGGCCATGCTTCTGAAAGCACGCCGCCGTGCTTTGCTCTCTGTTTCAGCAAAATTGCAAATTTTTCAGGAATTTTGACTAATCTGAGTGTAAAATGTAGATGGCCGAGTATGGGGAAGAAGTTCATGCATACCTAGTCTTCAGATACCAGAAGACAAAGGACCGACAGGCAAACACGAGATTAACTTATCTCAACAATAGGTACCCAGAGGCCAATTTCCATGCGTGTGAAGAAACTCTGAGACACATCAACCAATGGGACCGTTATCAGAACATCGTGAAGGGACCTTGGAGACGGGTTTTGGTCCAAACGGGGGATTCAGTGACGAAAATTACAAAGGAATTCCTGGCCTCGTTCAATATGAACATGAAATAGTTTGATATGTGGGATAACGAGGCAATCGAATTCCGATGTGGGGGTGTATGGCTTAAAACTTCTGTCACCTAACTAGGAGTTGATCTGGGAATTTACACGACCGAGGATACTGACTCAGATATCTGGTTCGAGGCTAAAACAACATTTACAGATGAAGGTGAGGATGATGAAGCTGAAGCAGGTGCCATAAGGGAAGAAGCTTGGGAGTAGTTGAGTTATGGAACAGCAAAATATAGACCAAGCGTCTCAAAAAGCACAGCACTGCGAGACCCGCTCATGAGGTACATCCACCGTTTGCTGAGTCACACCATCACAGCTCGAGGACAGAGCGAAGGGGTTGTCAACCTGAGGGATCTTTGGGCATTGTACTGCACGAAAAATGAATTACCATGCAATATCGCTATGCTATTTTGCAAATTTTCATGTCAAATGCTACTGCCCAAGGAAATACCCCGATCTTCGATGGTCCCTGGATCTACAATCTCTACAGGGCTTATGGTGCGGACACAGAAAGAACTCCAAGCCCAGACCCGATAGCTCTCAACCTTGATTACCGTGAAAGCATGCAGATGATTCAGCAAATCAGCCCAGGTGTGTGGAGATTTTGCTATAAGAACAACGAAGTTTGGGACCCAGAAGACCCGACAGAGATGATGATACAGGATGTGCATGAGAGACGAAAATCACCACCCAGACAACACCACCGCCGAACTTACCATCAGAGTGGAGGCCCATCTTCATCAGGGGTCGGCCCAGTTCGTCACATGATAGCCGATGTTCTCTGGAGGGTATATATGGACTTATTGATCAATTCTCAGCTAACACTACCGCCTCATTTAACAGGATTACAGAGCAGACGGCTACCTCAGATGCACATCGAGCAACCGAATATGCAAAAACGAGGCGAGAGATTGATCGTTTGGGCTATCGCATGGACAAACAGTGGGGACCATTTGACCCGGACACAGGTAACTGATGACTGGCGGCACTGGTAGGTCGGGCACGGGCACGGGTTGGTAGTATTTCATGAACTTGTAATGTGTGTTTTTTTAAACAATTTACTTTCCGTCGTATTTGTTTGTTTGTTTTTATGTTGTTTTGGATATTTTTATGGCCGTGGTTGCCAAAGACACTATGTTAGGTACTAATTTAGCCCGATAGGGCAAGGGGATGGATGATTCCATACCCAATTTTCAGCAGTTTATGCTTGGTTGTTTGTGAATGTTTGCAGTTTTATATTATACAGACACAAAAACAGGAAAATGGACGAAAACCAGGGGACGCTCTGTAGGGAAGTAACTCTCCATTTTTACCCATAATACTCAATTAGAATTTTTATATTGCCATGAATTTTGTCACATTGAGGACAATGTGAGATTCAAGTGTGGGGAGGGGAATTACTTGACCAATTGTTTGTCCAACTAATTATAAAAATTCTCTAAAACAAATATTTTTGCAGCAAACAAAGATTATTCTAAACCTAAAAAGAAAACCAAGAAATTTTTTTGCAAATAACCAATCATTACATAAAAGTGAAAGAAGAAAAAGTTTTGTAACATTGAGAATAAATTTATGCAAAAATATGGCGTTAATACCCAATTCCTCCGTTACTGTGAGATAAACCTCATGTCACATAAATATTTTTTCAGAAGCTTTGAGTGAGTCATATGTTTCGTGTGATTTAGAACTTGTCACAGTTATTCATTTCAAAACCGCACGAAGAGTTGTATAAGGAAGAAGGTAATATTTACACAATTCCATCAAACCCATTACCAAATTACGAAACCCAAAAACCCGATCACCTAATCCATTTTCACCGGTAAAAAACAACACTGGTATTTTACCGGCAGACCCTAAAGAACTGGAAATGCATTCTTTCGATTTCAATTTCCTTTGCTGCATACACTTCACAAAACCAAGGTTGCCTCCAGAACATAGGGAGAGAATCTTTCTCTTTAGCAATGAGGTGAGGAAGAAGTGGCGCCAAGACGAACAAAGGCCACCATTCTGTGAAATTTCCAAAAACGCAATGAAGAGAAGAGCAAAAAGATATGAACGATGCTTAGGTTACTGAAACTGGTCCCACGAAGGAAGATGTAGAAAAAGTCAAACTCAGTCTCAGCATGAATATACCAAACTAATGATGGTGGGGGCTATTAGGCTCAAAGCCGAACGATCCATTAGAGTTGGAAGTTATATTCAGAACAGGATTGAGGAAGAATTGATCCACATCTTCGATAAAACTGGTCTTGACGATTCGACCTTAAAAGAGTCATTAGGTATATATAAAAAAAGAGCTAACCGTTGAAGAACATCTTAAGACTCTCGACAATTAGTGGAAGTTGTATTTACCATCCTCATTAACCCTTGAACCGCCACAAAATACCAATTTCTACTCACACTAAACCGAAACCCTTTTTACCTTCAGATCTATGCAACCCTTCAAAATGTGGAGATTTGAACTTGTTACAAGCTATTTATCACAAGTTGCGTTTTGGCTAGGAGTGTTCACATACATACATCACAGGTATGATCAGATATAAAACCGAGTGTGATTGAACATTGTGATAATGTGACGTTTTGCATAAACGGAAACTCATAAAAACAAAAGTTCTCTCTTGTTTATCACTAGCATACAGATTGGTTATTTTGTTTCTTTTTCTTGGAGCTCACTTAAGGGATAACTATATTCTAAATGTTCAAGTGTGGGGATGTTTGATGTACATAGAAATATACATCTTTTCGGCATCAAATAATCTCTAAAAACTGCAATTTCTATCTAATAACATAGCATAAAAGGCTACTTATCATAACAAAACATAATTTCAGGTGAAACCAAGCCCCAAACGAAGAAACAAGCAGAAAGACGAAGAAAAATAGAAGAAAACACAAGAAAACATAGAAACACGCCCCCCATGCCTCAAGAAACACGCCCCCATGCTTCTAACACAAGAAAAGACAAAATTTGGAAGCAAAAGCACGGAGCCGTGCTCATCATGCACGGGGCCATGGACGAGAATACAGAAAAGACAAAGAAGAATTGAGCACATGTCACTAAAAAACACGGGACCGTGCCTACCAACCACGGGGCCGTTGCCACCTCACAGAAAAGACAAATCAAATCTGGCACATGTCATAAAAATGCACGGGGGCGTGCTCATCAAGCACGGTGCGTTGCCTCACTATCCAGATTGCCTATAAATAGTGGCTCATATTGCACTCATTTGGTGTGCCTTGAAAAGATTTCTATCCGATTCTCTCTTATAAAAACACACACTAACACTTTTAAAGATCTAGTGAAGAGTTTGAAGGTTTGAAGGTCATCACCATCAATCATCATCATCAATCATCATTACCATCATTAAGAAGAAAGATTCATCTACATTTGGTTAGATTGTTCCTAGTTTAATCATGTATTTGTTATTATCAATCATCTTAATGTTTATCAACATGCTCATTATGAGCTAAACTCCTTATACCATCTAAAATCTATGAAGAAGCTTTGTTTTATTTGATAATTAATCAAGACATGTGATGTAGTCTAGTAAAGTACATGGCTATATTACAATTATCTTTTGATGAGAAATGTTTCACCATCTTAAATCACTAATTCAAAGTTGGTGGTTGTCAATTCCATTGGCAATCGTTCATGATCGATTCATGTTCTTGAAAGATAGAAATACTTTGATACATTATCGAAACATGGATCCTTATATTGTACTTAGAAATGATGAGATATAAGTTATGATGTATTTTTCTAAACCTTGGTAATCCGAAAATGGCTTTGCTTAGGATATCAAATTAGTTAAAGAAATCATATGTTAACGGAATGTGTAATTATAACCTACATAAATCAACCAAGGGGAGGTTGTGTGATGAACTACAATCACCCGAAGTTGTTAGAATTGATATTTGAGAAATCAAAGTCAATCCTAATCTTTCTACTTTACGAAACTACTTGCCAACTTAAATTGACATCATTAAGATGGTATGACATTAGGAAAGGGTGGACTTTAAAATGCGCATGCTATCTCCTTAGTGCCAAAGATGCTCACTTAAGGTTTAAGGAGCTATCTATCATATATTGCTATGACAAGTTTATCACATGTCCAAATATTAATTATTAATGTTAAAATGGAGTGGATTCTTGATCTTAGATGGTAACCTTCGCATAATTGAACAACTCGTTTAGAATTTCTTGTCTTGGTCACCTATATATATTATATATAAGTATTTACATTTTATAAAAAGTAAAAAATTAACCTCAAAATGATTAAAAACATCCGATTAAAGTAAAACAACGATTTATTATTAGAATCCTTTGTGTCCATGGATCGATACTTGGTTCTTACCAATACTATTCTACATATACGATAGGTACACTTGCCTATTTTGCGTGTGTTTAGTCTTTGTAGAAATCACTTTTATAAATTTAAAACACTATCTTGTGCAAAAGCAAATCATGCCATCCTTCTATATTATATACCACACGCACGCACGTATCAGAGTTAACGAAACAGAAAGTTGGCTGAGGATTTACTGATTGAGCATATGAAGTATTTTGTTATTATTGAGAAGAAGTTGGGTATTCGACTGAACTTAGAGGTTGACAGAGCTGAGGCCAGTAACACCATGTATGAAAGAATATATGGTGGTGATATTGGTGTGGCTGAAGCTTCTTTATATGTAGATTATGATACTGAAAAGGCTGCTGAAAAAGGAAAGTAAAAAATTAAAGAGCCTATCACTGTTGATAATGTGGTTGATGCCTCTGTGCAGGATGATGGTTCTAGTTGCATGGTGATACAGGTGAAAGAACCTGTAGTTATTAGTGATCCAATGGTTTTAGAGCCTATTGATCCTATTGTTGAAGATAACAAAGAGGATGTGGAAGAAGAAGAGGAGGATAAGCTAGATTTTGGAGATTCAGAAGATGATGACTTTAATGATCTAGATGATGAAGATACACCTCAAGGAGGTGCTGGTGCTATATCTGGTAAGTCAGAAAAGAAGACTGGTTCTGTTAGTGGTAATGTTCAACATGATGAACCACAATAGGAGTCGAACTAAAAATGCATCAGCCGATAAACCAATGGAGGAGTCTATAGATTTAATTACTTCTAATTTTTGAATATTAAACATGGTGGATGACTTGGAAGAAGAGGAGATTCCTGTTGACAAATCAGAATTGGCCAAAATGTTGGTTGTTTCTGTTGGAGATTTGACATTTGATTTTAAAATTGATATCCATGAACCAGAGATTAATGAAGACTGGTTGAATAGAGATGTTATCTATCAACCAGAAGCAGTCAAATATGTTGGTGAATATGAAGAATTTGATGCTTTTGACGAGGTTTATGATGAAGAAATCGAGATGGAACCAACTCCTTATAAAAAACTAAGAAATTTAGTAAAGATGAAATGAATGATTGGTTTCCAGATCGAGTTGCTGAGCCTAAACAAGTTTACTTAAATACAATGAAATATAATTAGAAAACGCAAAAAGATGTTGTATTAGGAAATTGTCTCAGTATTGCTTATCTGAGTAAAATTCGAAAGATTGGGATTCGAAGACTATTTGGAGTTCAATACTTCAATAGTTTAATGGAGCTGAAAAGTTTGATGCGTGGAGAAGAAAAATATGATGTTATCCGAGTAGATGATCCGATGTGGTTGGTGAACTGTTCGCTAAAAGATATAGAGATATTACATATAAACAGGATCCAATGCAATGATGATAAAGTCAAGTCTCAAGCCAACCAGTTCCAAAAAGTTGTGGATTTATGTTTTGATAAAAAGATCCATTCGGGAAGGGCTTGGGAAACAAACTGGAGAACTGTTAGTGATGAACAAGAAAGGATTGAGGCTTGAGAGGGAAGGCTGAATGTCTAAATTGAGTTACTAACAGATCATGGAACACAGTTCAACATATTCCTATTGGAGTATCTCGTCCAACATCAAAACAAGGATCGATAGAGCCGTCTTTTGAAGAAGTGAGAAAGGCATATCGTAAGAGAGTTTTTGGTATTGATTGAAGATGTAAAGACCTATCAATATCCAAGGGGGAGTTTGTTGGTTCATAAGTGTCTAATGCTAGGTCTTATGGGCTTATTATGTCATATTTTTATAGTTAAGGTGCTGAAAATGTTATCTTAGTTAAACTGTTTAGGGCGTATAAGTTTAGACCAGCGTATATGACTTATACGTGGCATATAAGTCTTGTACGCCATGTGAACTTATACGACCATAGGAGAATTGTATAAATATCTCTTAATTGCCATAATTTGTAACAGTTCTTGGAAAAATCTTATCAGAGTGTACTCTCATTGTTATATAAATATATGATGTTTATGAGTGATTGTGTTCGTAATTCCTTTCTGATATGTTTCTGCAATATTATTTAGTATAGTAAACACATTTTAATCGATCCGTATCATATCGTTTTACACGTATATGATGTATATGATCCGGAGCATGGACTTTCAGTTTTGACAAGTCCAAGGCAATTTGCTACAACTGTCAACTACCAGATCAATTAGACAATGCAACCAGCCAAGACAGTTTCAAAACAACAACCAACAAAGAAATCAGTTCCAGTACCAAAATCAAAATCAAGGCCAACAAAGAAAGTTCAACAACAACAACTTTCGGCAACATAACCATCAACAAATAGTCCCACAACAACAACCATTTCACAGAAACCAACAAATCCCTCCACAAGTTCCTACCAATCAAAACAGGAACAATGCCAATTCTAGGTTCCCAGCCGGATCTTCACAAGAATATCTCGAACACAACGGGTGTGGAATCCCCTTTTATTCAATTACGAGTGTATAAGAATATATGAATCGGAAACAAACAAACGAACAAACACGTAACACAACTGCTTATATGTTATTAGAAACACAGTGCTCGTAACACGTAAGAAAGACAACGTTTAGAAATTCTACAAAAGACACTACAAAACCCTACGGCTAATGTTGGGTCAAATATTTGACAAGAAAAGATAAGATGAAGATTAAAATCTTCTCAACCTCTCTGATATTGGCTAAGTATGGATACCAAGCACACTTAGGCCTCCGAGCAAGATTTTACTTACCCTAGCAAGGTATCTTGCCTTTCGGGCAAGGTTATCTTTTTGAAGTCTTCTTAAGTGACATTCCAAGCAGGGTCCACTTTGTCTAGCAAGGTTGTTCTTTAAGCCAAGCAAGGTTTGTTTCCTAGATAACTCTTGGCTAAACCAAGCTAAATTTTACCGTGTACTTTAGAAAATCTAGCAAGGTTTAATAAATAGTAGTCCCAACAAGCTTGAAGAAAGTTGATCAAGAATTATATTAAGGACTTTCTCTAGCAAGGTTCAACTCTGAGCAAGCTACAATGCTACCAGCACACTTCAGTTTGTACAACGAGTTATTTATTAACAAGAATTGAAGGGATTTCTGAAGAACATGTTTACTCGTAGTATCATATCGAGCAAAGTTTGCTATGGTCAAGAAGATTGAAGTCTGCTAGGTGAATGTTGTCTAAGGAAAATATTCGAAGTAAAGTCTACCCCGAGAACTGTTCCCTAGAACACTTTGGTTACCAGGTCTGCTCGAAGAAGACAAAAGCTACAAAGCTTACTCGAAGACTTGTTTTACACTTAGAATATTTTTGTAATATGTTTATGATTATGTATCAACCATTAGGGTTTCCAGAAGGTATGACAACTGTCAGGTGGCATGCCTATAAATAGAATAATTTAGGGCATGAATGAGAAGAGCTTTTTAGACAACTTTAAGGACAGCTCATATTATTCCTGAAATTGAGTGTGACGACTGTCCTTATCTCCTACGGATAAAACATTACAATCTACAACCCTAATCGATTTTCGTTTTGTATTGATCTTTCTATAAATGGAAATGTTTTAGTTACAGTTTGTGTTTGTTACATTTGGTGTCTAGCTAGCAACATTTAATGTGTTAGTGATTCCGCCATTAATACATTAATGTTCTTATGATATATAGCAAGTCGTTAACCTTCTTGTCAACACTTAACCGTGTGGGTTGCGACATTAATTTTGTTAGTAACTGAGTGATATATACAGGACCGACAAGGGGTTTCAGAGCTTGTTACTGCTATTTGGGTGAAGAACTGTTGCTGATTTGAAGATGAAGAATGACGTCAGCAAACCACTGTTTCATTGACATGTGACGTCAGCTATTATGTTCTTCATTTCTTTCCAAATCTGCAATATTTTGGTGTTTTTTTTCTCTAATACACACTAAAGTTTTAATTTTCTATTTTAGATCTTACTCTAATCTGACCGGATACATCAGATCTGAAGATTTCATCATCAGATCTGATTAATTTTCAAATTTGGATTTTAAAAATTTAATTACCAAATTTTTTTCCCTATTTTTCAAAGTTATCTTATAAAATACCAAAAATATATCTGGGTATGAGGAGCAAGAAGTTTCTATTAACAAAATTCCTACATTGTACGGACATGAGAATTTTATCAAATGGAAGTGCTATGTGAATCAACCGTCTGTTACAATGATGTGGAAATGTGGAACTCTATAAAAAATGGACCATATGTGCCTGATGGAACAAACAACAACGAGGTTGTTGAAGTAAGAATGAGAAAGGTTGATGATAGAGTTCTTGCCATGTTGAAAATTAGGGTTATCTTGGGAGATTCTGACTAAGGTTGCTCACCATACCACTGCTAAAGCCATGTATGATGCCGTACTGGGGATGTTTGAAGGCAACACATAATTGAAGAATATCAAGAATGAGAGGCTTAAACAACAGCTTCATAGATTAAAATAAAAAGATAGTGAGGGGCTGAATTCGGTATTGGAAGGATTCCTGACCATAGTCAATGAAATCAGAACAACTGATTATGTGCTCACTGATTCTAACTTAAATACAAAGCTACTATCTTCCTGTCAAAAGAATGGTACACTGCAAGCAAGTTTATCATGCAGAAACCAAATTTTGATACTCTATAGCTTGATGATGTGATCTGCTTTCTTCAAGCAACAAAAATTGAAATGATAGAGAATGAAATGATTAGGGAAGATAAGCCCTGTTTTCAAGTGACAAATGCAATTATTGCTCCAATGGGAAACTTTCCTGCCAAGAACCAACAACAAATTCCAATCATTGAAGAACCAAGTGAACATGGTGGTGACACTCCAAGAGGCTTTTTTGCTGAAAGTTCAAGTAATCAGAGTGGACAATCAAGGTTCAATGTCCAGCTGATTGATGATAATGACTGTGCCTCAATGGCCAGTGGGCATTCACCATATGTTGGTGGTAATGTAGGGCAAGGAAATGAGTATCAAGCCCTGTTTTCAATGTTCACAGACTTATATAATGCTTTTGTTGCCGAGAACATGATCCATACCAGTGTTGTTCAAGATGATCTTGAGAAAATTGATACTGATGATCTGGAGTACATGAGCTTGAAATGGAAAGCTGCATCATGCTACAACTATCAACAACTAGGACATTTTGCAAAGGAATGCAATCAACCAAGAAACTTCCAAAATAATCAATATCAGAACCAACAACCAAGAAACCAGTATCAATATCAGCAATGGCAGCAAAGAAACTACAACAACAATTTTTAACAATAACAAGAACTTCAACAACAACCACAACCAACAACCACATCACAACCAGCAAGTTGTTCCTCCAAACCAGAATTATCAAAGAAACAACAATCAAACCCTCCTTCACATGCTTCTAATACCAACGGAAACCATAACAACCAACCCAGAAATCAATTTAATGTGGAATTGGCTGCTCATCAACAAGATAGAAAATTTGATTGAAGCAATCATGCTGAAGATATCAGTAAAGCTAGTGTTTAATTGATGGCCCAAGTTGAGAGTTAAGCTGGATCTTCTTCAACTCGGGTACATTCAAACTCCACACTTGAATTACTTGAAAAAATTGATCATTGAATTTGAAGATAGGAAAGCTTGAAAGTGAATGCTTTAGAAAGCAAAGCATGTTAAATGTGTATGAAGCAAGACTGCATGGACAATTACAGAATACAATCAAGGAATGTAACTGAAATTAAAGGTTTGAAGAAAATGGTGGTTGATGAAAAAGTGAAGAATACTACACTTCAAGTTGAGAATGAATTTTTGAAAAATCTTGTATCAACTGGAAATAGTTGTGGCATTCTGAACAAAATCAAAGAAGAAGACAAATATAAGGTTGTTCCTCCACCTTTTAACAACAACTACTCATTAAAGGTTGACATAGAGAAAAGAGAGGCATACCTTAATCAATTCAGAGATGTTTTCAAAGACAAAGAATAATTCCTTGAAAACTATGATTTGGTTAAAGTTGATAAAAATGGAGAGTTTGTTATGAAGGAAGAAGTGAAAAATGAAAAATCTATAGGGATTCAAGTCTCTGAAAATGCTTTGATAAAGACTGTTTGAATGTGAATGGCTTGAGTGATTCAAGTGATAAAGACTCAAGTAATGATGGTTCAAATGAAGAAAGAAAGAGTGATTCAAGTTCACCAAGCAAGCTCCCTGCTCTACCAAAGATCATACCCAAGATGAGAAAACATTATGAACAGATAAGAAGGGAGCATGTGCCATTTGACATATGTGAAAGATCAAAGCTTAAGTACAATGCTATGAAGCCACCAAGCAAAGATATTCTAAGAAATATAAATGTCAACAACAAGAAAAAGACTGAAGAAACACTCATCAGTGATCAATATAATCCAGTATACCCTGTTTTCTCAAGTCAAGAATCGTTTGACATTGAAGAAGTTGAAACAATAGAAGAATATTAGAGAATGTAGTCAAGGTACAATGAAAATCTGGATAATGAGCCAATGAAATTTGAAAGAATAACATTTGTGAAAAGTAAGATTGAAAGGCAAGACATCAAGATTGAAGAATTTTTGCCATTTTCAATTGATTTTGATGGTCTCAAAACTCAGAAAACTATTGGCATTGAAGCCCCAAACAAAGTGAAAAGTTCAAGAAAGGGAAGTCAAGTGTAACATCCCGAAATTTCTAAAAATATTATTTAATATATTATTTATTTATGATGGAAAAGTTTTACTTGAGTTAGTAGAGAATTAATAAAACAATAAGGATGGAAGGATAAGTAGGCTAATTAGATGGAGTTAATTATGGACCAAAAAGGAAAGATGGGCCTTAGGTCCATGGGCTAAGGGAGTATAAATACCCCTTAAAACCCTAATCCTTTCCATTTTCATACATCTCTACACCAAAGCATCCACCATCAAAACACACACTTAACCCAATTCCCGTTTTGAGAAAACCACCCACAATGACATAAATTCCCAGAGATCTAGCCGTCGGATCGGTACCAAATTTTAACTGAGTGTTCACGGTATATAAATGAAGATTCCCACCGATTAGATCTTCGATCAGAGGTCGGGAAGTACGGTTTTTATCAGAAAAACCGTAGCAGCTCAAAATGAAGATTTCCGGCCACTGTTACACTATTCCGGCGACTGTAGACGGTTCCGTGGCCGCTTGAATCACTCAAATCGGAGTTCGTTTGATATGGTTTTGAGCATCTCGAGTGATTTCAAACAAAAACCTCAAAGGTACGCTTTTGTTAAAAAGGTTTACTTTTCATGAACGGATTTATATGAAAATTGGTAGGATGATAGATCGTGTCTAGACAAATCGTAAAGTTGCAAACTTGAAGATTAAAATGGACTTAACGAACTCATGGTTTTGAACGACTCGTTTAAAATAAACCTTAGATCTAGTATTTAACGTTTTAAGCCTAAAGGTCCAAACTTTATGGTTCCCCGGGTTAAGACTTATCCGGAAATGGATGGCGGAACGTTTACGGGAATGGTTAGCATCATATCAAGGTTTAAATGTTGTTAAAACCAAACCCGTAGCTGCTGCTGGTTAACTTCGCTTACTGAATAAGTTCGCCTGCTGGTTAACTGAATAAGTTCGCTTGCTGGTTAACTGAATAAGTTCGCCTGTTGGTTAACTTCGCTTACTGAATAAGTTCGCATGCTGGTTAACTTCGCTTATGTAAGTTCGCTACATATAGGTTCGCCTTTATCTAAGTTCACCTTAATCTAAGTTCGCTTATATATCTAAGTTCGCTTATATACCTAAGTTCGCTTGTATATCTAAGTTCGCTAATATATATAAGTTCGCTTACATTAAGACCCGGTACATGGCGACTCGTATATGTATACTTACAGGTGTACACACGCGATGGTATGCCTTGTAAGGACTTAATTGAAGGTTAAAGTAAAGGAAAACCATAAAAATGCTAAGTAGAAGTAATACAAGGCCGTTAGATTAGATCAGATGAGTATTGATACGTGTAACTTGTACAGTCAGCCGAGCTCAGTTAAAGAAGGGATTAACAACTATCGTTGGAAGAAGCAGAGTTCAGGTGAGTTTCTAGCCCCATTTCCTTGTTATGTTTTCGGGGTTGTGTGCATACTCGATGTGAAATGTGAATACACTCACCTTAAGTGGTAAGTGTATGCTATAGATGTTATACAAGTAGCTAATATATATATAATGCTTGTCGGTGCGTGAACGATCTTCGGATATTGCACGTATCGTCAAGGATAGTGACTGTCAATTGGTTAATAGTGTGTATGATTTCTATGATGTGACTTGCTTATTGTGTAAATAATGTGCTGGTAGTAAGTGGGTTATAGACAAGTAGATATAGAGTGTGATAGAAGTGGCAAGGGTCTAGTAAGAGTGTTAGTGGCATGACGATAGTACGTGGTAGGGTAAGCCTATTCGTGACTTCGTCATTAAAGTGGCATAACGTTAATCGTTAATAAAGTGGCATACGTGGCTAAGCTGTAGGAGTAATTAAGAGGCTAAGCTGTAGGGGTAATTTAAGTGGTTAAGAAATAACATGTTAGACAGTGGACTATGTGCCTTCGGACACGTATATAAATGCATGTAGTGGTTGTATGACAAGTTGCTTGATTAACTAGAACTCACTCAGCGTAGCTGACTTTTAGTATGCACGCATGTGAGCAACCTAAAGAGCTAGCATGAGGATGGCACGTGGCATGGATTGAACGGCTGGCATCTGAAGATAGAAGAAAAGATGTTTTAAATATAATGTTTGTGTTAAGGTATCAAAGAAAATATTAAATGTTTTATAACAAATGGTTAAAGTTTTATATTCCGCGAAAGTTGTAATAAACTCTGATTTGTAGAACTGTGTTTATGAGTAAATCCGACGCTAAAGTAGGGCTACCGGGAACGGGGCCTTACATCAAGTGAAAGCTACAAGGGCAAAGTTTGGTGTAAGGATTGTGATGAGTATGGTCATCACACTGATTCTTGTCATGAAAGGTTTACATTCAAACCAATTCATGTCCCAAATAAAACAAAGTTTGGACAAGACTTTGGTTTCTACAAAATGAAGTATGATGAGTATTTGGGAAAAGGAAAGAAGTGTGAAGATGTGAAAGACAAAAGTGATGTGTTGAGAAAAGGAGAAATTGTGAAGAATGAGAAGATCACTAAGGATGTTGATGACAAGGCAAAAAAGAAGGTAGTTCACCAAGTAAAAAGAAACACACTTCCCATCAAACCCGAACCTGTTGTGAAGAAGAATACATTACCCTTAAGGATTGTTCCCAACAAAGACACCAAGTTAGTTAAATTTGATGATTCAGAGAGATCACCAAGAGAAGAAAAGAAAAGTAAGAAGGCTGTGTTTTCAAGAAAGAAGTCAAGAGAGCTTAATGGTGATGAAAAATTCTTGCTTAAACATGGATATGAACCCCATGGATTTCTTTACCAAGGAGTGAATCTGATACACCAAGTGTGAAGAAAGAATATGTGATAGAAGAATGCAAGACTATCATTCCCTATGTGGGGAGTACAAGTGATACAGGATATGAATCAGATGATTCTGACACTTGTGAAATAGTCTATGAGGATCCTAAACCTATTCCAAACTCCAATGCAACAATTGTCCATGTCAATGATGATTTGCAAGTTGATTTAGCTTCATTTCATTACCAGTTGATCAATTTCTTTGATTTGTGTAGGGACAGTCCACACCAGTCAATGAAGTATGGTATATGGACAGTGGATGTTCCAAGCACATGACATGTGACAAGAGGTCACTTGTAAATTATGAAGAGAAGTTTGAAGGCCAAGTTGCATTTGGGAGTGATGAGAATGGAGGAAAAATTGTGGGGAAAGGAATACTCACAAATGGAAAAGTAACTTTTGATAATGTATTATATGTAGAAGGATTACAATATAACTTTTTGAGAATCTCACAAATGTGTGATAAAGGTTATAACATTGGATTTGATGATTCACACTGTTTCATCCTCAAACCTGAATTTGTAATTCCTCATGACATGATTATGATGATGGCTCCAAGAAATGGTAATATGTATGAACTGAACATGAAGAATGCCATTTCAAGGGGTGGTACCTGTTTTGTATCAAAGGCCACTGAAAATGAAACCAAATTGTGGCATAGAAAGCATTGTCATGTCAGCCTAAAGAACATGAACAAACTTGTTATAGGTGAGCATGTAATTAGTTTACCTACAAGGGAGTTCAAACTTGATGACAACTGTATTTCATGATAAAAGGGTAAGCAGCACAAGTGATCTCACAAGACAAAGCTCATTAACACAATTGATCAAGTACTTGAAATGCTTCATATGGATCTCTTTGGTCCTGTGAGTGTTCCAAGTATTGGAAAAAACAGATTTTGTTTAGTGATAATTGATGATTTTTCAAGATATATATGTGTTTATTTCCTAAGTAGCAAAGATGAAGCTGCTGAATTAATCAAGGGATGTGTGACAAGGGTTGAGAATCAATTGGATGCAAGGGTGAAGGTAATGAGGAGTGACAATGGGACTGAGTTCAAAAATGGGGTCATGGATGACCTTTGCAAAGCAAAAGGAATTCTTCAACAATTCACTGTCCTTAGAACTCCTAAACAGAATGGGGTTGCAGAGGGATGAATTAAAACACTCATTTAAGCTGCAAGGACCATGCTAGCAGATGCTTTCTTGCCTGTTACTCTTTGGGTAGAAGCAATCAACACTGCTTGTTATGTTCAAAATAGAGTCCTTTCTCAACAAAAGTCAAGATAAAACTCCTTATGAGATTTTGTTTAAAAGAAAGCCCTACATCAAGTTTCTCAAACCTTTTGGTTGCAAATGTTCATTGTTGAACACTAAGGATTATCTTAATAAGTTTCAATTTAAATCCTTGGATTGTTTATTTGTTGGATATTCAACACACTTAAAAGCCAATAGAGTCTATGTTAAAGACCATTTGAGTGTGATTGAATCTTCTGATATAATATTCAATGAAAATCAGTTCAATACAGTTGATGGAGCATCATGGCTGTTTGATCTTGAGAAATTAATCAAGTCCTTCAAGATTTATCCTAAAGACTTTGATTATACCTTTTACAAAACAAGTGTGATTGAAGAGAATAATTAGAAGATGGATTTGGAGAAGTTACGGTCAAAGGTTGCTGGAAAGAGAACTGAATGTAATTTCATAAGGGATCCCTCAACTGTAGAAAATGAACAAGTTCAAGATCAAGTTCAAAACCAATATCAAGGTAATGATCTTGGACAAGATCAAGAACATATTGACCAAGATCATGTTTTGAATGAGGAAGATCCTAGCAACCAAAATGAAATTCAAGAACAAGCTGCAAGAGAAGCAAGATTTGAAGATTTGTTTCAAAGATTGAATATGGGAAACAATGGTGCATCTACGTCACAACAGAATTATGTGGAAGCACCTGAATTTCATGATGCAATAACTGATTTGGTTATTGATGAACCTGAACTTAATGACTCAAATCTTGATTCTAATTTTTCTACTGATGTGATTGTACAATCCTCTTATGTTGAGAAAAATCCTCCACCTGAGAACATTATTGGAGATATCAATGAAAGAGTAACAAGAAGTGCATTTGAATCTGCAAACATTTGTTTGTACTCCTGCTTTCTATCCCATATTGAACCCAAGAACATTGTTCAAGCATTAAAAGACAATTGTTGGGTAGAGGCAATGCAAGAGGAGTTGGCTCAATTCAGAGATCTACAAGTATGGGAACTTGTAGATATGCCAAGAAATGGATATGTCATTGGAACAAAATGGGTTTTTAGGAACAATAAGGATGAGAGAGGAATTGTGATTAAGAACAAAGTAAGACTTGTTGCATTGGGATGCTTACAAGAAGAAGGGATTGACTTTGAGGAAGTCTTTGCTCTTGTTGCAAGACTTGAAGCAATAAGAATTTTCCTAGCTTATGGTGCCTCAAAGAGCATAATAGTATTCCAATTGGATGTCAAATCTGCATTTTTGAATGGAAAATAGAAGAGAAGGTGTATGCGGCTCAACCACTAGGATTTGAGGACCCTGATTCTCCTAAAAGAGGGTATAAGCTAAACAAAGTTTTGTATGGATTGAATCGAGCTCTAAGATCTTGGTATGATGAGTTATCAAACCACCTGCTTGCTAATGGTTTTCAAAGGGGAGCCATTGACAAGATCTTCTACAAGAAAAGAGGAAGAGATTTGATTCTTTTACAAGTCTATGTTGATGATATCATTTTTAGCTCAACAAATGATCAAATGTGTCTGGTGTTTGAAGAAGTGGTGAAATCCAAGTACTCAATGAGCTCAATGGGAGAAATGAACTTCTTTCTTGGATTGCAAGTTTAATAAAAGGATGATGGTATCTTCTTATGCCAGTCAAAGTATGTGCAGGAAATATTGAACAAGTTCAATTGTCAAGATCTCAAAATTTCTTCAACTCCAATGGACACACATGAGAAAATGATAGCATATGAAAGGGGGAGCCTATTAATGAACATGAATATAAAGCTAAAATTGGATCCTTGATGTACCTAACTGCTTCAAGACCGGATATTATGTTTGCTGTATGTGTATGTGCAAGATTCCAATCATCTCCAAAGGTCTCCCACATGATTGCTATCAAGAGGATCTTTAGATACTTGAAAGGAAAACCAGATTTGGGGATATGGTACCCAAAGACCCATTCCTTTGATCTAATTGCCTACACTGACAATGATTATGATGGATGCAACATGAGCAGAAAGTCAGCTTCTGGTGGATGTCAATTTCTGGGAGACAGGCTAGTATCTTGGTAGTGCAAGAAACAAACTAGAGTGTCCATCTCAACTGCTGAAGCTGAGTATATTGCTGCACCTGCCTGTTGTGCACAAGTTCTACAGATTCAGAATCAAATGTTGTATTATGGTCTGAATTTATTGAACACTCCTATTTATATTGATAATACTGCTGAATTTTTTATTGTTAAGAATCCAGTTCAGCACTCTAAGACCAAGCACATTGAAATCAGACATCATTTCATTAGGGACTGTAATGAAAAAGGTCTAATTAAGATGAAGAGAGTTGATACAAGTGACAATTTGGCTGACCTATTCACCAAGCCACTTGACAAAACCATATTCACTTTATTTTGAAAGCATTGGGTATGATCAACTCTAATGAGGTCTAATTGATGATGTGTGCTCATTTGTGCTAATTGACTATCTTTAGAAAGGTTTTAAATGAGTGCTTATATGTTTGTTGTCTGAAAGTTTGTTTGATGTTATCTGATGTGTAGTTTGAATGATTATCTGTGAAACTTAGGTATTTTTGATGCTTAGGTTTGTTATCAGTTAACATGTGTGATATCAGGATAAGTATTTGAATTGATCAATTTTTGTGTGCTTATCTGATGTCTTGATTATGTAAATTATCTGATCTAATGATGTTATTAGGATATGTTAGACTATGCATTATGTGAAGTCTGCTTGTTTTGATAATGTCATTCATGATTTTGATTTGAATATGTTACAAAGGTTTGTTTCAAAATGTGTTTCTGGAAAAAAATTGCATACTCAAATGACAAATTTTCAATAGAATTTTACTCAAAAAATTTTGACAAAACAAGAGTAAAATTTTTATGGTGTAGAGATATAATAAAATTATTCAGTTCAAAGCTTTATAGAAGCTTAAAAAGGATTTTCAATGAAAATTGATCCAACTTTTTGGGAAATGATAGTACATTGATTGTTTTGCTAAGAATATGGATTTAATAAGCTAAAAGGACTATTAGTACAGTCATTAATATGTATGGTTGCTTTCCATGATGTATAAAAGTTAAGTTGATACAAATGTAAAGAAATGCAAAACTTAATGTGGAGATACATTGTTGGATATGCATGTCCCAATATAAATCTCTCCAAATGATAGGCAGAAAAGTGATTATCCAGTCATACACGAGTCTATTGGGTCAATCCAAAAATGAAACATCTTTAAATATGACAAAGAACAAGTTTGAGAAATATGAGAAAATATCAAAAGCAAGAATAAATCAACCAAAAGTTGATAAGTATTTCAAAGATTTTAATTATTTTATCAAACAAAGAGGGTTTAAACTAGAATTAAAGAGATGGGGGCATCCAACTAAGTCCTATCATGTATCGAATGAAAGGCCTGTAATTTTGGATGGCATGTAAGTCCAATGTTCAAACTCATTATGTTTGAATAAGTACGTATAAATATATAAATTCTGTCATAAACAAAATTTTTGACCAAATATCAGGGGGTTGAAGTCAAATTGGGGTGATCTGAAGAAAGCCAAATAAGCTTTGAGAAGAGATATAGAGCATCATAGCACAATAAGCTTTATCCATTTTTGCTTTTTTCAACTAATTGAACATTAAGCATATCACCAATACAATGAAATTCATGCTAAGTCTTGACCCGTTGTTAACCTATCTAATCAGTCATAATAATGCCGAGAATGAAGTATTGAGAGGTAACTTAATCAATATGATCCCATGTTGAGATCTTTTCACAAAAGAAAGAAAATGGTTTGAGGAGAATTAAAACTGAAATTTGATCTCATTATGCAACATTTGCTCTTAAACAATGATCTTTAATGATAAAACTGTTTGAAATATGGTTTAAGGAAAAAAGAGTTGCATTTTACCATTGAGTATGGTTTAATATGTGCTTAGGAGTAAGGTTTGATGATTTTCAACCTTTTTGAGTAAACTTAGATGTTTTTGTCTGAGTTCATCTTTTTCGAGCATGCTTTAATATTTTACACACTTTCGAGTAAACTTTACTGTTTTATTTGAAGCTTAACTGTTTCGGCAAGCTTGATACTTGAATATGATTTTTCTAGCAAGTTTTGATGATTTTATTCATTCCTAGCAAGCTTTGTTGTTTTTGATGAAATTCTAGCAAGCTTTAATGTTTTAAACAATTATAGCACACTTAGGTGATTTTTCTGAATGTTGATCACATTTTGAGCAAGCTTTGTGATTACCATTGCTTAAATAAATTATTCATGTATCATCGAGTACACTTTGAAATCTAGCACACTTGATGATTATGTGATACTGGTGAATATGATCTAAATACGTATTTTGGGTAAACTTTGTTATAAGTATTTCGAGCAAACTTTTTTTACCGGGCACACTCTATGTTTCGAGCACATTTTGAAATTGGTAAATCATTTCAAGTGTTCTCTTAGCACACTTGGTAATTTCAAAACTTTACTTTTCGAGTACACTTTGTATTTAGAGTCATTCTCTAGCACACTTTGCATTCTTTAAGTGTTTCGAGCATACTTTTCTCCAAAGTATACTTGATTGAATATTTAAGAACTGTTTTAAGTATTTTCGGGTAAGGTTTGCATTGTTCAGCTATTCGAGCAAGGTTGACAATTTGAAATGTCTCTAAGTTATTAGTTTGGGATTCTTTATTGATTCCTAGAAAGGTTGCCTATTTGATGATTTGTACTTGATTATCTATCTTGTGATTTATTTCTCGAGCAATCTTGTATTTCGAGTAAGCTTCCTTCATTGTATTTACTTATATTATTTCAAGTTACTTTATAATTTCTGAACAAATTCTGGAACGAGCAAGCCTTGAAAAGTGGACTTTACCTTGCAAGCCTTAATGAACAAACTCTTTCGAGTAAGGTTTACAAAATGTGCTTTACAAGGGAGAATATTAGAATTGGATATTTTGACTGCTTGACAACTTTTCCCCATTAAAAGACAAAATTCATTTAAAACCCACTTTCAAAAGGTATATAAGAGGGACTTAGTGAAATTTTCAAATTTACACTTCTCTCTCTTTCCATTATTGCAATATAGTTCATCTCTCTCTCTCCAGAATATCAAACAATTTTAATCTCCCTACCCTAATTTGCCAGCCAACTAATTCGACTCGGTAAGTGTCAATTGAATGTTTTTGACACTAACTGTATGGAATTAGGGCTAATTGTTCATCTTAAATATAATATTTGTTTTATGTGTATGTTTACAATTTGTCGAAGCATATGTTCTTTTAAAGACATTTTTCTCTTACTTCTTCAAATTCTACCCTAAAATGTGTCAAAGTTATGAACTTTATGACTAAATTCTACTTTGAATATGATTTTGTTTGTGTTTGTACAAAATATGGCGGATGAACCAACATATCCCTTTGAGAAGAAGCACAACATGTGCGCTCTACTCCATGTGACGGCTATTAATGAACCAGTGGCATTGATGATAAGATGGCTTCAATTGTCAAACTTGTGGTTCTCAGAGATAGAGTGTCATGTAATTTACATAAATCATCACTTTGATTTCTGGCGCTTTGCTCAAGTATTTGATGACGCCGGTTGTAGGAGAATAGAGGCTAATGTGGCACAGAATGAAGTTGTGGTAACTGAACAACTAATACGAGCGTCTCTACAGTTACATGATGATGATCATAATCTAATCCACTTCTCAACTGATCATTTATTGAGAATATTTCAGGAGACGATGGGTTATCAGAGCGATATCCATGAGGACAGTTCAAAAGGGGGATGTTTCCAAACCTTTATAGGTTCTTGATACATCACATTATTCAAGGATATGCCCCAAGAAAAGGCTGTTGGACATTGATGAGCCGTGATTTGGCAAATGCCACTGTGGCAGTTGTATATAATCTACCTTTCAATTTTTCCCGAATGATTTTTGAAGGTATGGTTGCCAATTTGATGAAGCCGAACAAAGAAAAATTCCTGGCTTACCCAAGATTTCTACAGATCATATTCAATAGAGTGCTTCAAGATTTTTCAACCATAGGCACAACACATGTCGTGCAAGATCAAAATGTGTACAAACGTATAGCAAATTTGGCTCCCACAAGTAACTTTAATCCAGAAGCAGTTATTAACATATTGCCATGGTTGATTGACAATAATGTGGAGATTATGCCTGTGCCAGAATTAAGTTCTGAGGAGGATGAGGAGTTTGATAATGATTCGGACAATGATGACGATGGAGGTGATGGAAATGATGATGGTGGTAATGATGGAGGAGTTGGAGGTATTGAAGGAAACTTGGCTGCTGATGAAGTCATCGATGCACAAGCACATTGGGAGATCCAAAACCAACCCTAACCAACACCACCAGCCACACCACCTAGCCCACCCCAACAATGTATTCAATCCCAATCACAACAACTAACACCTTCCCCACCACCACAACATGAGCCATTTATCCAAACTCCACCCATACACACACGACCAACACAAACCCAAAGCCCACTTCAAGACCAAAACCTTAATCAAACCCACCCAATTATCCCACCCCAAGACTTACAATTCAATGAACCCTATATACCAGAACATATCTCAGCCCACCTACTTAACCTACCCAATACACCATTCCAATCCCCAACACATTCACAAACCTTAGACCAATCCAATCAACCAACCTTTGAAATCATACAAAATTACAAACCCCTACCTAAAATCCAAAACACAAACCCACTACCCTCAACCAGCACAAATCGATTATATGTTATAAATATATATTAGTATTAGTTGTATATATGAGTATGTATAGTATAGATTAATTAAACGAAGCATTGATTGATTGAGAGAGAACTTGGGCAGTAATTCAATATGTTATATCAAAACTTAAATAAACAGTGGACTAACCCACTATATATAGAAGACAGGTCTAGTTCGTTTCACAGTAACGAACTAGACTCCTGCTTCATTACATTACATTAAATAACAAACCACCTACCTGATTCGTTAAACATCCTTAACGAATCAGGAGGAATCTTAACTTAAGGTCTAGTTCGTTAAGCATCCTTAATGAACTAGACTATTCATCTAACGAACTAGCTTATTATAATAATAAATATTGCATTAAAATAAACGATAAATACAAAACGATAATTACAAAGACTCGAGACGCAAAACCGTGTACTAATAGACACCCCCTCGTCTTGAGCTCTTTTTCTTTATGTTACTTGAAGCGTTTCTCTGCCAATATCTGCAGCTGTGAATACCATATTCATGACACACACGAACAATGCGTTGAAACTGGATTGCTCGGTCATAGTCTTCACTACGCTCAAACAATATCTTATTCTTGAATAGCACGTTATTGTCGGGTCTCTGTCAAGTTCACGAGCCACATCGGATCAATGATCTTTATCAGCTCGGTCTTTAAGCCCTTTCCCAGAACAATAACGGCCTCTCCAGTCCGGTTGTCGTAGTATCAGCGGTTGAAAGATAAATACAAGTGTTGATTCAGCGTCTTCACCGGTATACGCTTCGTTGTTTTTGGTGGCTTTACCCTAAGTACCAACTTCCTACAACCTGTCATTGGATCAATCTCATCGATACGCTTGTGAGTTGGAACCTGTGGCTTGAAAAAATTAAACCCATGGTTGACCTCAAACAAAAGATGTTGATGAAACCAATCTGCATGTCGATTTCCCCACAGTTTATAAAAGGATGGTACGCAAGAGTCCGTACGTCCCATCTTGGTAACGAAAGAACGTGTGTAATCTTCTTATAATACTGAACGCCTTTCTCCCATTTGATAATACACACATTCAACTCAGAATCAAAGAGCCACGAAATAATATCACCTTGAACTTTGGATACTGCTTTGAAGGATGTCATCTGATTTGCTTTAGCGTGAGCGACAGCTTCAACGTTTGCTTTTTATGAACATACTGATATGCCTCAATAATCTTACGGGATTTCTTGTCACGACAAGCAAACCATTTCTGAATGTCAGCCAATGATGGATCACGAATCGAGTCAAATCTCATATCAACAACGTTCTTGCCTTTTGAAACTTTTTTCAGATGATCCTCGGCTTCTTTGACCGTTTCTTCATTAAATATAAGAGCACCCTGATCAACATTTGTGTGTTGAAATAAGTCAGGGTATTCCTCAGCAGTCATATTCTCAATCTCCACCTCCTCGTCTTCATAAATAAAAGACTTGTTGATCTGAATTGTTGGATCATTTAAGATCTCTTCATCGTTCTCGACCTCGACATTAGACTCAGCCTCTAACACGGTTAACTCATCGTCATTCAGACCAAGTAGTATGGAAATCTGCTCTCGTGTTAGGGACTTCTCAACTGTCCCGCCTCAATCTCATCAGCATTAACGATACTTCTAACTATCCCCATACCATCGACAAAGATAACAGTATAAGCCTTGATCATCTCAATGGGTTTAGGAGCTGTATAATCATGATAAACTTTTATCTGCTTTCTTGAATCATCGACAGACTCGCACCAGCACCAGAGGACGAGGCGTGAGTTTGTTTCGGCTCACTTCCTCCAGTACCCGACGCATCTGGATCTTCATCATCGTTTTTAAGCTTTTTCAGTGCGTCGTCCTTGCATGTCAGTTGCAAGATAAGATCCTCTTGCTCTTTAATCTTCACACCCTGAGACGTAACAATCTCATGGAGGCCGTTGTTTCTTTTTGGTAGTAGGAAACATAACTCATCAACTTTTTCTGATTCTTCATTAAACGCTCTTGATTCAGACGATCAGCAGACATTTGATTTTCATAAAGATGAAGTAAACTCAATAGCATATTTGTCTACTGATCCTGAGGCAT